>NC_056750.1:716666730-716877616 GCF_019279795.1 Protopterus annectens
GGTATAATAATAAAAGGAAATCTTGGGATAAGGAATTGTTAGATATTCAAAGTAAATTAGACTCTTATAAATATAATAATAAAGAAAATATTATGGACAAGAAAGTTATTGAAGAAATAAACAAACTAAATGAGAAATACAAAGAAATTTTAACTCATAAAGTTAAAATAACTTTAGAGAAATACAAGTTTTTGTCTTATTCAATAAGCCCCAAATACTTACATAGACTTAAAAATAAAACAAAAAGGTCGAATAAACAAAACCATATCAAAGAAATCTTTTCTCTAAGGAAAAAGAAGAATGTTTCTAGTGTACCAGAAATACTAGATGAATTTAGAAATCACTTTCACAAAATTAACCATAATAACATTGACATGGAACCTAAAGATAAAATAAAGGAGTTTATAACCACAAACATGAATAAAAAGCTTAATAAACAACAGATTAAACTATTGGACAAAAGTATTTCATATACAGAGGTTATCACACAAATAAATAAGCTTAAATCAAACAAAGCACCAGGTAATGATGGTATTATACAAGAGATATATAAAATCCTTTCTAAAAGTACATATTCATTAATACATAAGGTTTTTATTTTGGCCCAAACTGAGTTAATAACCCCCCCATCTTGGCAATATACATTTATTTCGCCAATTTTAAAACCTAATAAAGATCCAACTAGATGTTCTTCATATCGGACCATCTCATTACTTAATGTTGATTATAAAATGTTTATGAGTATCTTTGCTGATAGATTGAAGACAATCATTCCCGGCATTATAGATATAGATCAGACAGGCTTCATTGTAAATAGAAATACTTTTGATAATATAAGAAGAACTTTAACATTAATAGATTTTGCAAATAGGAAAAAGAAAGATTTAACACTTATTAGTCTTGATATAAGTTCAGCATTTGATTCAGTAAGTTGGGGCTATCTGTTTACCTTAATGAAATGCACAAACTTCTCAGATGCATTTGTAAATCTAATTGAGCATTTATACAAAGGAACGTTGGCTTATATTAAGGTAGGAACATATGTTTCACAAAAAATACCCATTCTTAAAGGTACAAAACAAGGATGTCCACTTTCTCCACTATTATTCACTTTAGTAATGGAGCCTTGGGCTAATTTGATCAGAAACAGTACTGACATAGAGGGTTTTGAAATAGATAAAAATACAACATCCAAAATTCAACTTTTTGCAGATGATGTTCTAATTACATCAGCAGGATCTAATTCTTCTATGCAGTCTCTATTTGATGACATGATGAATTTTAAAAGTATTTCTGGTTTAATATTCAATGAAGAAAAAACTAAAATACTACCTATATATACACGAAAAAACATTCTCATTAGTGATTTTACTAAATATGTACCCAATTCAGGTCAGATAACTTATTTAGGTATAATACTATCTAAAGATATTAAATCTATTATATATAATAATTATAATACCTGTTTTCTTAATATACAAAATCTTTTTAATACCTGGAATAATATGTTTTTTACTATGGAGGAGAGACTTACAATTATTAAAATGATAATATTCCCCAATATTTTATACTTAATACAATCAATAATACTTCCACCTACAAAAATAATTATCAAGAAACTGAATACACTAATGTTAAATTTCCTATGGGCACCTAATAGACCTAGGATTGCATTAAAGAAACATACTAATAGCTGGTCTCAAGGGGTATTTCTTTTCCAGACTTTAATTTATATACTATCTCTTCTATTGTAAAAGTTATTACTTTATTAATAGATCAGTCATATGTCACAAAATGGAAAGATTATTGGGAGCTAATTAGTATGCACTTCATGAAAATCTCCTTAACACATAAAAATATGATTGTAAATAACTCCATGTTATGGTTACTAAAGGAATTTTGTACTTCACCTGTTACACCTAAACATATGGTTTGTTACCCATTAAATATTATTATTAGTTATTGTAACTTTATATTGATGCACCCTAAGTATAGGGAATGGAATTTTATTGTATTCCCTATAATGTATACTCAGGGTATGCTTTTGTCATCTACTTCTGAAGGAACTCATTTAGCTATAGATAATGATCTAAAGTACTGGTATCAGTTGATATCTGATAATAAAGTTAAAAATCTAGATTTTTTAAAACAAGAATTTGATCTAAGAGAAACTTGCTGGTTAGAGGTTCAGACCTTTAGACAACATCTCATTAATAAAATAGATCTAATGTCTATTACAGTTAAAGAATCTATTCCAACACTGATTGATTACTTGATATTAAATTTACAACATAAAGTTTCTGATAAAGGTAAACTTTCATACATACATAAAATTATCAGACAAGAAACTTTTTACAGTGTAGATTCCTACTGGAATTATTTCACTTCTATTAATGGGGACCCACCAAATCAACAAGATAAACAATATATATTGGAATCTGCTTATAGAACTACGTCTTCCATTGTTTGGAGACTTTATACATGGAAATTTTTACATAGATCTTTTTATACACCTTTGATGATGAATAAAATAAATAATAAAGATAATTTATGTAAGAGATGTAATGTAGAAATTAATGCTGACTGGGCTCATATGTTTTATGACTGTATAAAATTGAAATAATACTGGAAGTCAATTAATGAATTTTGCAGGCTCTTTTACAGATAATTTCATTATTTCTAAATCTCTTATATTATTCAACACACCTGTACCTCAAAGTGTTAAAAAGGTCAAGTTTCCCTTGTTATGGTCTATTGTAGCAGTGGCTAGGAAAATAATAACTAGAAATTGGATTTCAGATACACCTCCTTCATTCAATGAATTTAAAAATGTTATGAATATAGTGTGCCATATGGAAATAAACACAATTAGGACAAGAACAAATAGAAAAACATCTTATTATATTGTATGGGATAATTTACAAAATTTGTTAAAAAAAATTTAATTTCAATAGCATGGTATTTTAGTTTAATTAATTGATCTGATTGTAGTGGATGTCTTTGTAAATACTTTAGTTGTTTTGTTGAATGTTATAATAATACCTATTTTTAATTACTTGTATAAAATTGTTATGATATTTCTCTTATATGTTAAAACAATAAACCTGTTTTAAAAAAAAAAGGAAAAACAGTTTTACTAATTTTTCTGATCTTTGAAGAAAACTATATGAGTTGCAACTCTTCTGGTAGGCCAACCTTTTCTCCTTTTCAACAGAGACAAAGTTTCTTTGAGAACTAATCCTTTTTTATGCTTAAAGTGTTATCCAAGTTTACTGTAAGCCAAACTATCCATCTCCCTGTGTTCTTCCCTGAACCCAAAACTAAGGGAGAAAGCATACTTCATGCCTTGGATATCCACAGATAACTCAGGTACTATCTTCACAGAGAAGAACCTTTCAAAACTTCTGATCAGCTGTTCATTTCTTTTAAAGCCAAGAAGTAGTAGCAACCTGTGTCAAAGCAGACAGACTGTTTCTAAGTGGTATATCAACCCTTTATTAATCCCACCACAACAAAACTATTCTAGGCAGAGTCAAGACACACTCTACCAGGGCATTGGCTTCATATATGGCTTTTGGAAAGGGTTAGACTCTAGAAGCATTCTAGAAGCAACACCTTGGTCCTCTGTTGATACAGTAACAAAGCATTAAAAACTAGATTCTTATTCCAGATCTTGGTCAGGCTTTGCTAGGACTATTCTCCTGGGGCTCCAGGACCCCTACCCTTCCACCTTCCAGTTGTTTTAAGTGATGGTGATCTTCCCATGTAGTTTAGGCTACTGCAGCAGTGATCGATATGAAAAGCATAGTACAGATGTGTAAGTACACTTACCATAACAGTAGATGTTTGAATGGTCACTGCTGCAGTAGCCACTCCCTTCACCCCACTTCTTTTTGAAGTGTTTTTGATACCAGGGTGTGAACATATGTTTTTGCTTTTCCTAGCAATGTCCTCTCAGGGCGTAGCCTCCCTCTGTCAGTTAGCATGAAAACTCTGAATGGCTTTGTGATGAAAGGAGATATTGCCAGCACAGCTATCTGGAATTTGATAAATAATTATATGTCATTTGTGAATATCAACATGATTTATATAAGATGCTTGTGTTACAAATGTATTAGAACTGTATGTCATGTGTATATCAAACTGCTGATACAGACATGTATGTGTCGAAAAGGTTTTGCAAAGTGCTGTTTGAAATGTAACCACAGTGGGCCCTGCTGGAAGAGAACATAAAATTATATGCACTATTGTAACTGTTTAAATGTATATATTTTAACAGTGGAAACTGGAATACAAGAGGTTCACTTCAGTTCAGCAAACCTTAGAAGAATAACTGAAATTAAATTACTTTATGACTATGCAATAAAAGATGGTATCTTTCAGTTGTCAATGCAGCTAGATACACAATATCTGTACTAGGAAGCATTCTGTATTGTATTTAGGGTGAAATAATTACTAGTCTTGAAATGTGCAGGAATGTAACTGTTTTATGACTTCCAGCATCTGCCAAAGATCTGAGGTGTATGTATTTTCACAGGCAGATGCTAAATAGTGCTAGCTTCCAGCAGTGGGGATTTCATCTGGGAACTTGAATCAGATGACAAGAAAGTATGTAATTCTGCAAGCTATCCCAGCAGTATTATTTGAGATATTAATTTCAGAAGTCTCTTAGTAAGACACAGCATTCTGCATTATGTCTTGGATCTGCCAACAACAACCTCCATTCACCATACATCTGCCTTGCTCTATAAGTAAGTTTCTAAGGTATGGTAACTGTCTTAGATACAGTCAGGAATATAGAGATGCTTAGTTTAGATAGTTTTCTTTATTTATTTAAGATTGCTTTTCAGTGTTGTTTTTAAATATTTCCTGTGATTTTGAAGTCAAATGCCATTGTGAATATATGCTGAGTATTTTCTTATAGGTTCATAGGTTTATACTAGGCTATCTGCCCTAAGGCATTTATAAGCCTAGATCAAAGTTTTGTGGCTTACGCCACCCCTTATATGAAAAAATACTGCACCCATTAGTTTGTTGTGCCTCTGTCCAGCAGTGACACAGAGATGATTCCCGGGGTAAACCTACGATCTCCCATCCACAGGTCAAGATTTCTCTTGAACAGAGCCAGCGAGGTGCTCTGCCTCACATGGACCGGGATTTTATTCCACAGCATACGGAGTCTCTGAGTGATAAATCTATCCCTCCAGCACGTCCTATTTATATCTGTGCTAAGGTTTAATTCGCTTGCTCTAGTGGTTTTGGTGGATTTGGATTTTTTGAGGTGGAGCATGTCCATTAATTCCGGGTTGGACATGGCCTTGTATGTCAGGCACATGTCACCTCTGAGCAGACGGTATGCGACTGAATAGAGCTGGAGTTTCTTCAATCTGGCAAAACATATGACAGATTTTGGAGTCCCTTTATCCTTTTGGTGAGGAACTTTTGGGGTCTCTCCAATTGCTGCAGATGTCGGGTGAGATACATCCCGAATGGGGCATTGTACACGATCATTGGTCTGATAAGTGAAGAGTACAGGGGAACAATGACCTCACTAGATCTGGATGTGAATCCCTTCATGATCAGGTGGGCAATGTAGAAGGTCTTTCTAACCACTTTAGCAACGTGAGTGTCAAAAGAAAGGCCACTGTCAACCTGGGTCCCCAGGTCCCTGATAACCTCTTCTGTGCTTAGTGGATTGCCACCTATATGGTAGCTTGGGGTTACCTTGTTTTTCCCGAAGGGTATGACTATACATTTTTGGCGTTTAACTTCAGGCCATGGCTCTGGCACCAGCTATCTGTTTCAGTGAGTCCCTTCTGAAGGATATCCGTGTCCGATGCACTTTCCACTATGGCCCAGTTTGCAGTCGCCTGCAAACTTTGTCAGCCAAAGTCCTCCCATGTTGGCCTGTACTTCTGAGAAGTAGATGCCGAACAATAGGGGCCAAGGACCGAGCCTGTGGGACACCACTTGTGACCGGCTTGGAGTCTGACATAGCGCCAGCAACTCTAACCCTGTGGGTTCTGTCCTTAAGCCAGTTTGCAACCCATCTTGTGACATATGGGTTTACATTTAAGCTGGTAAATTTTTCTACAATACCCGAGTGGGGTATTGTGTCGAAAGCCTTTGCAAGGTCAAGGTAGGCTGCATGGACTGCCTTTCCCCTCATCAATGGCCTTGGTGACTGTTTCGAAGAAGTCGACCAAGTTCAAAAGGCATGATCTGCCCTTGACGAAGCCAAACTTGTTTTATTATTTATTATTAAATATATTTAAACCTTTCATTGTGGCTGATATGTGTAGAGATATTTAAGTTTTGAGAGTACTTGTGTATTTATTTGGTGAAACTGTGTGGGCAACTCCTAATAGCCTTGCTGTTAGTTAAACTACCATTTGTGTTAATATTAGTATTACACAGTAAGATTGGACACCCTTTGTTAAGGGTCTTAAAGTAGCTGATACGGAGTTGACTGGTGGTAGTTGTAACTACCTTAAAGTCTGGGTAGAAAGGGACATAGCTAGTAAACCTGTGCCAGTTGTGTGTGCGTGTGTGTGTGTGTGTGTGTGTGTGTGTGTGTGTGTGTGTGTGTGTGTGTGTGCGCGTGTGTGTGTGTGTGCGCGTGTGTGTGTGTGTGTGTGTGTGTGTGTGTGTGTGTGTGTGTGTTTGTGTGTAAATCAAACCACAGTGTCTGTCTTTGTCAGCCATTTGGGCAGGGACAAAAGCACTGCTTGGACAGAGAGGGTGTTGGTAGGTCTTGGCTTGATCACTCAGCTGAGATCTCAACTCTATAGGTGTGCCAGTGGGGAGTCTTACTGGTGAACTGGAGAAAGAGGGAGAAACCAGCCCTGGACTGACTGTTGTCTCTGTGTGCTCTTAATAGAAATTGAACTTGATGCAGAGAGCTACAACTGTAAATACTGTGTGTGCCTGTTATCATCCCAGTGTATGTCCCCCACTGTGGCCAGTGGTGAGGATTGAGGCTCCTTGGTTACTGATCCAGTGGTGGGTCGTCACAGGCTTGATGACCAAACCTGTCAGCTCATCTGAAACTGTCTAACAGTTTGTGAGTAGAAAGTGCCCTAAAGGCTTGGAAGCTGGCCATCTGTTATATCCTTAACAGACTATAACCCATAGAGTTTAGGCTACTTCAGCAGTGATCATTTGAACATCTACTGTTATGCTAAGTTTACTTATCCAACCTTATTTTTTTAGTTTCAATGTGTTGTACTTGTGTTTTGAGATGTAGGAGTAAAACCCTTGACAAGATGAACACAATCTTAATAATAAGTTTGATATGACTAATAACTTCACTGAAGTCAATAGTTCTTTTTCACCATCATCACCATCATCAGCTGTATCATCCATATTCCTATTTATTAGGATTAAATAAACCTTTTCTTTTCATCTCAGCTGATGCTCATCTCTCTGAAGTTATTATTCTTCAACTCACAAAGCAAGAGAAAATGTTACTAACATAGACTTGAGACTGAGTAAACAGAGGCTGTAAACTTCAAAACACAAATAAATCACCAGGCCTACATGAGTATTCCTATGTAATTTAATAAAGATGCCTTTCTTGTTAACACCTTCACTAACATTTCAATATAATTATTTTATATTTGTGGGTAATTAAGATGTATATGGCAATCCGATAACAATTGTTTAATTCATAGATTCGTAGATTGTTACTAGGATAATGACCCAGTGGGCCTTGCTAAACCTAGCCAAGTTTTCCTGAAAGAATAGTGACTTCATGTATCCAAATAGGACATTAAGGGCCAGGCATTCATAAGCTACCTATGTCCATATGGGACATGGGTACTAGACCTAGTGTAAATTTCCTCTTCCCCATCTACTGGTCTAGGTTGCACTTAACTTGGGTAGTTGATAAGCTCAGGTTCACATGGATGGAAAGCCTTTTCCTTAGGAGGGCCAGTCTCTGGTACACATATCTGTCTCTCCAGCATGTTTTGTTTAAATCACAGACAAAATGTAGGTCCTTAGACCTTGTATTTCTAGTACTTTTTGACTTACAAATGTGCAGGAGATTCATAAGTGTGAGGTTTGCAGATGCTTTGTAAGCCAGACATAGATCACTCCTCATCAACCTATAGGAGACGGAGTTGAGGGAAAGGGCTTTAAGGCACTCTGCATAAAGCAGGTTTGTTATGCCTTGCATTCTTTTTGTAAGGAACCTCTAAGGTCACTACCTATTTGCTGCACATTCCTGGTCAGGTACATATCAAAGGAAGTATTGTAGTCTATGACTTCTCTGATAAGGGGAGAGTACAGATGGATAATGACATCTTTGGATCTATATGCCATGCCCTTACTTATAAGTTGTGCAACATAAAAGGATTTCCTCACTACTGTGTCCACACGGTGGTCAAATGTAAGGCTTCAATTATATGCATATTCAGATCCCTGACTACTGGGTCGACTCTTAGGGGCGTATTATCAAAATGGTAATTAGCCAGGATGGTTGACTTTTCAGAGAGTACAATTATGCATTCCTTAGCACTGAGTTTAACACCATGGCAATGGCATCATTTGTTAGCCACAGACAGGCCTTCTTGAAGAATGCTAGTGTCTGAAAGAGGGTCAATGATAATCTTCAGCTTGCAATCATCTACCAGCTTAGCAATAAAACTTCAGAGTTTACTTTCACTTCAGAGAAATATATGTCAAAAAGGAGCGGGCCAGTACTGAGCCCTGGGGGACTGGCCTCTTGGTGGAGGTAAGCTCATGTATTTTGACTACCTGGGTCCTATCAGTGAGACAGCTGGCTATCCAGTGGGTGATAAAAGGGTTTATACCTAATTTATTGAGCTTGTTTATAATGAGTGAGTCTGACATTGTATCAAAAGCCTTGCCCAGGTCGCAGTAAGCTGTATGCACAATATTGCCCTGATCCATGCTTTGGTAATCATCTCAAAGAAGTCCACCAGATTTAATAGATATGACCCTCCTTTAACAAAGCCAAACTGTGATGAGTCCATTGTTTACAGCTTACCATGTCCATGATGATTCTTTCCATGGCCTTACATATGGGGCTGGTCAGACTTATGGGCCTGTAGTTACCTGGATCAATGGTTGGATCTCCTTTATCCAAGGAAATGACTGTAGCCATCTTCTACTTCTTGGGCACAAAACCTGACTGTAGGATCCAGCTGAAAAGTGATTCAAGAGAACCAGAGGTTATGTTTCATGCTATTTAATAAACACCCTGGGATGTTATTGTGGCCCATCGATGCAGTGTTTTTATCTTTGGAAAGTGTATTGAAGACCTGTTCCCTAGCAATGCTTGGCAGAATTGTGGTATGTGGTATTTTCTATGGGCTATCATGAGGAGTTCAGCAATTTGAGCTGAAGCTGTCAGCCAAAAGTTAGGCAACGGTCTCCAGTTCATTGTGGGTGATGTAATTTACAGTAAGTTTTGCACATTGCTGCGTATTTCCCTTGAGGTTATGGGCATGGCTGTAGAAAGCTTTGTGATTGTCCTTTGCCTGAGAAGCTATTTTATACTCAAATTTAGCCTTTGAAGTATTAATTAACCCTCTTAACTACCTGTAGAGATTGGTCATTTTTTCAGTATGTTGGGCTTTGCTCCTCCTACGCTCAGCCAAGATTTTTTTTGTATTGATTCCACCAGGGTGTCTTGTCTTTGAGTTTGTCTTATTCTTAATACAAGTGGGCACAGCTGACTCAATACAACTATCAATATGGCTATACAGGGATTTTGTAAATAGCTTGGCATATACCAGCACTGATAAATTTCAAAACTATAGCTCTGGGACATAAGTCTGACATTATTAACCACTCTCCCTGCTGACAGGGTATTCTAAAGAATTAATTACACAGCTCACAATTTCAAATAAATGTTATATCTCAAAAAAATGAATTATGCAATTAACATTGAATAACTTGTAAAAATTTAAATATCAAAAGGTGTAGATGTCTTTGGACACATCAGACATATTAGATAGGATATCTGTTCTTCCTAGTAAAAAAAGTGCTTTGTAAGTTGCATTTTTTGTCTTGGCCATAAATAAATTACATGAAGGACCTGCAACAAAATTATGTTTAGATGGGTAGATATCCACTTAAACAGAAATGGGTTTGGAACCTGATAAGATTACCCTTATTTATGTAAATTAAAAACAGAACCTTCTTTAATAAATGAATAAATAACAATAACACTACTTGCAGACAATATTGTCCTTTTAGACTGAATGGACTGTTATCACAGTTGAGCGATTTATGTGGCTGACCAATGACTGTAAATAGGATGACAGAGAGTAAAGTGGTTCAGGACATGACCAGTGGGCGAATCTAGCAGCAATGGTACAGTATTGGACTGTCAAAGACAACAATATTATTAATTAAATAATATGATGACAATGGCTGTGTTGAAAAAGTTTAGCAAACTGCAACAAGATTGATAGCACCTCACTGCAGCCTTATTTGGAAATAAAATCACAAAGTAAAAGACTTCAAGTGATTAAAAATGATCCTATGCCTAAAAGTGCCAATTAAATAACATAACAATGAATCAATAAATCCATTAAAACTGAATACTGAGAGCAAATAAAATATGGCAGCCTACTCAGAGATACAGTAAATATTTCCATTTGCATTCTCCGTTTAGAACTTTTGGTTTTAGGTTGCTAATTCAGAGTTTAACATTCATGGATCCTGAAAATTTCTGTTTTTTTTCAACATATTAACCTTCTTATCTGAAGGAGAAAAAGTATCAAGCACAGCCATCCTACTAGTCCAAGCGTCTGCCAATAAAGCCTACAAAAGGAGAAATTGTCGGAAAACAAACAGAACAATTCCGAGAAATATTAAATAATTTTCAAGGAAAAGGAACCTCCTGGGAATCCCTTAAAGGTCTTGTAAAAAGTTCTTGTGAAACTTGTGAAGTATCAAGTAAAGGAAGACTGAGCAGTAGATGGCAGAACATGGAGGGGAGACCCTATAAGTACTGGAAAATGTTAGCATGTTTTAGAAAAAGGAGCACCCCTCATCTGAAGTATCAGGCATGGTGTGTATAAACAATGATAAAGAAACATTAACCAGAGAAGCCCTATGTGTTCTGACCCACACTAGCCACATTCCCAGCCTTTCAAATCCAGCAAATACAACAGAATGTGACGCACAAGCCTTAGATTTGGTACCTGGCAGTACCTGGAAGCTGAGTTATCATCAAATTACTAAATTCAATGTCTGTAAAAGATTTTAGCATTCATAATCATCAACCCACTTTTTCACATTTCCCATATAGAGTCAGGGTGTTGCCTCAAATTGAGAGTGATGAAGACAATTGACACAACTATCCTACCTTTTTCAACAGTCATATCTGACTGTGTGGGAGAAGACTTGCAGCAATCTGTCCATCTATTTCCTGATATTTTCATTTCCTCTTGCCTTCTTCCTGCCTGTCCGTAATCTTCTTTACCAGATTGTCTTCTGCTTTTCTGCACATGTGCCCAAACCACAGTAATTGGTTCTGTTTGACTTTCTCTGCAATTGGAGCTACTTTGGTTTCGGCTCTGATGTCCTCATTTCTTTGCCCATCCCATAGTGTGCATCCTACTACCCATCTCAAACACTTCATTGTCATCACTTATAGCTTCCTCTGCTGCTCTGCCTTTACTGCCCAGATCTCTGTACTATACAGTAGCACTGGTCACACCACTGTTTTGTACACCTTACTTTCCATCTTATTTGGCATTCATCTGTCATATGCTACCCGTGACGGTCATGTGCCATTTGGCTGCAGCCTCTCCAATTCTAGCTTTGACCTTCTCATTCAGACTCTCCTCCTCCTCAACCACCCCTCTCAGATGCGTTAAGCTGTTACCCTGTTCCATTATTTTCCCTTCTGTTTCAATTCTCAGCTTCTACTGATTTCCCCAATTTACTGTCATTACCACTATCTTATCTGTGCTTTGTTTCATCCCATGTGCCCTCAGTTTTGCATTCTATTTCTTTATTCTTTGCTAAAGTTCTTGCTCAGACTCTGACTATAATGCCACATCATCTTCATACAGCAGCTTTGTTGATCTGCCCTTTTGAACCTGGTTGTTACTGTAGTTCATCACCAGTATGAACAGTAATGGGCTCAGACTAAATCCTGATGCATACAAACTCTCACTGGGAATCCCTCTGTAAAAAGTTCTAACAGAGTCTTCCCTTTACAAGTATAAAGACACATCAGGGTGGTAGAGCATGATACTGTCCAAGAAGGAAAAAAAATATTGTTCCATCACAGACATAGTTACAGTGCCCTAAGTGACATAGTGATATTTGGGTATGCTGGGAGAGACAAAGGTAAGCAGAAAGTGCAAATGTCACAGCATAATAGCACTAATGATTCCCAAACAAATACAAAGGCAGTTGTACTAAAAGTGAAAATAATACAGCAGCAGTACCAGTTGTTCTGTTGTACAGAAAAAGAAAATGCAATCACAGCAGACCTGCACTGGTGGAGTAGATGGAGAAATTCCTGAATATGGCACACTTGTCCTGAGTTTAATTAGTGGCTCAGGCACTTGATGGCACATACAGAGAGTATGGGTTTGTCCATCATGATGGTGGGCACTTGCCCTCAGATACACCATTGTGGTTGATCCTTTGTGAAAACTAGTGATGTGCTGGGGGGATGGACAATATATCACATTATACCATGACCCCCCCATTAATATTCCAAAACGTGCACACTGATTGGCCAGCGTGCACATTGTAAATTGACTTATACTAATGGAAAAAGGTCCGGTCGCCCGGACTTTTTCCATTAGTATAAGTCTCTCTTAAAACACTGTCTCGCTATGTTAAAAGAGTTTAACATAGCGACACAGGTTTAAAAAAAGAAACGGAGATCTCCGTTGCTTTTTTTAAAGCTGTCTCGCTATGTTAAACTCCTTTAACATAGTGACACAGTGTGTAAAAAGCAACGGAGATCTTGCTTTCTCCGTTGCTTTTTTTTAAACCTGTCTCGCTATGTTAAATGGGTTTAACATAGCGAGACAGCTTTAAAATAAGCAACGGAGATCTCCGTTGCTTATTTTAAAGTTGTCTCGCTATGTTAAACCCATTTAACATAGCCAGACAGGTTTAAAAAAAAAAAAAGCAACAGAGAAAGCAAGATCTCCATCGCTTTTTACTGTTTCGCTATGTTAAATGGGTTTAACATAGTGAGACAGCTTTAAAATAAGCAACGGACATCTCCGTTGCTTATTTTAAAGCTGTCTCGCTATGTTAAACCCATTTAACATAGCAAAACAGTAAAAAGCAACGGAGTTCTTGCTTTCTCCATTGCTTTTGGCCACAGCTCTGATGTACTGTGTAGGCATGCGCAGTACATCAGAACTGCCGCGGATACCAGACAGCTGCGGAAGGGCAGCAAAGAGGCATTATACAATGCCATTATTTAAGAAAAGTAATTATTTCTTTTCTTAAATAATGTAATAGTATAATAGCAATAACCCACTTCTGGGTGTGGGTAATGCGGGATTTACCCACGGTTGTCTTTGTTTGGTCCCTTGGGCTTCGCCCTCGGGACCAAACCATGCCAACCATGGGTAAATCCCGCATTACCCACACCCAGGGGTGGGTTATTGCTATAAAAGCCCATTCTATACCAACCTCTAGGATGGTACAGGTACTGAAAAGATGGTGGAGTTAAGAGAAAAACACACCTCTGTAGCAGTATGAAGCTGCCCTAGTTAGCTGAGATCTCTTCACTGATCCCACACATGAGATGGAGTGATCTGGGGATGGATAAATTGAGTTTGGCAGACCCAGTATATAAAGAAAGGACTTATAATCAGTTAATAGTCAGCTAAGAGGAGCAAAAAGTATGCACAAAATATAAAAATCCAAGTAAGTGCAGAAATACGAAGAGGTAGACCACTGAAGTATATCCAAGCGTTTAATGTAACCACAAAAATGGAAAAATTTCCAAACTGCCAGACATGAACGCTTTTAAAATCCTTCCATGCGTTTTCGTCTATTTATTGACTTCATCAGATAAATACAAATGCAAACTTCCTCTACTCCACATATATATAGTTTAAATCATTATTATTACAGCCAATAGAAATCATTATCTGATCAATTTCCCGCTAATTAGTTTAAAACAATTAAATTAATACATAAAAATATTGTGTTGAAATTTAATGTGTTGTATCACTTGTTAATAATTTAAAATAATCTTTATAGTTAAAAAACGTTAAAATCACGTAATAAAAAAACTTTATTTGTTTAAAAACATTTGTGAAAAATGTGGATCCTTCTACATAGGAAAAACTGAGAGAATGCTAAAGAGAAGGATCTATGAGCACACATATGAAATAACAACGGAGAAAGAGTGCAATGCCTTATATAAACACAGTAAAATATGTTTAGAATACAAATATAAATTTATGGTATTAGAACAAATTCAACAGGATATTAGAGGTGGTCCTTGGGAAGAAAGAATTGAGTTTAGAGAACTATGGTGGCAAGTGACCCTGGAAGCAGGGAAATTTCCAGGTTTAAATGAGTTTATTTCTATTTTACCTTTGTTAAAACTAAGGTCAGCAAAGCTTTGAAAGAGGTATAAAAACTATAATATAACTAGCCACTAGGTGGCATTTGGAATTCCTTCAAGGCAGATTTTTATATGTTTCATATATTTAGGAAAATGAATGTTTTTAAACAAATAAAGGTTTTTTATTAAGTGATTTTAACTGTTTTTAATTATAAAGATTATTTTAAACTATTAACAAGTGATACAACACATTAAATTTCAACACAATATTTTATGTATTAATTTAATTGTTTTAAAAAATTAGTGGGAAATTGATCAGATAATGATTTCTATTGGCTGTAATAATAATGATTTAAACTATATATATGTGGAGTAGAGGAAGTTTGCATTTGTATTTATCTGATGAAGTCAATGAATAGACGAAAACGCATGGAAGGATTTTCTTAAAAGCTGCTCTCATGTCTAGGACTACAAAATTATGTTTAGATGGTGTTCCACTTAAACAGAAATGGGTTTGGACCTTAAATTACCCTTATTTTGAAATTATAATTAAAACCCCTTTTTAATGCAGGTTCAATAAAATAACAATTAACCACTGTATGTCCTTTTAGACTAATGGCCTGTTATGAATTGAATTAGTGAACTGACCAATGACTGTAACAGAATGATGGCTGCAAAAGGTTCAGGACATGACCAGATAATAAGCAGCAAGAAAACAGTATTGACTGCAAAGACAACGGGATTATTATTAAAAAGGTAAAGTTTGGCTGTTTAGAAAAGTTTAGATGAACATTTAAAATTATGACCTCAGAAGCATTATTTGGAAATAAAATGACAAAGTAAATCTTCAAGTATTACAAGACTTGCAAAAATCAAGAAACTCAGAAAATGAAAATTTTTCCATTGAAACTGAATACTGGACAAATAAAATATGGCAGCCTACTCAATCTAAATATTCCATTTCATTTAGCATTTAGAACTTAAAGGGTTTCGCTTGCAATTCCCAGTTTCACATTCATTGATCGAAAATTCTGATTTGGATGCCTCTTATGAAGGAGACAAGTATCAAAACGTCCATCCTCAAAGTTCACCTGCCAAAAGCCGGTAAAGGAGAAATTGTTCAAGTAATGAACGATCAGAAATATTAAATAATTTTAATTAAAATGTTATCCGGGAATCACAGTCTTTTAAAGAATTCCTTTGAAATTTGAACTTTCAAGTAAAGGAAGAGAAGATAGCGGCAGAACATGGAGGTGACCCTCAAGTACTGGAAAATGTAGAAGTGGTGGAAAAAGGAGCACCATCTGAAGAAGGCCTGGTGCCCATAACAATGATAAAGAAATTTAACCAGTAAGCCCTATGTGATCTACCACACTAGTCTATCCCAGTTTCAAATCCAGTAAGAAACAGAATTTTTCATACCTAGTTTTGGACCTGGCAGTACCTGGAAGCTGAGTTATCATCAAATTACTAAATTCAATCTAAAATCATTTTCAATAATGAACAGGGATGTTTTTACTTTCGATACAGTCGGTGTTGCCTCAAATTGAGAACCGATGAACAATTGACACAACTATCCTACTATTTCAACAGTCATATCTGACTGTGTGGGAGAAACTTGCAGCATTGTCCATCTATTTCTTTATTTTCATTTCCTCTTGCCTTTCCTGCCTTGTAATCTTCTTTACCACATTAGCTTCTGCTTTTGTGCACATATGCCCAAACCACAGTGATTTGTTCTGTTATTTTCTGCAATTGGAGCTACTTTGTTGGCTCTGATGTCCTCATTTTTGCCCATCCATAGTGTGCATCCTACTACCCATCTCAAACACTTCATTGTCATCCTTATAGCTTCCTCTGCTGCTCTGCCTTTACTGCCCAGATCTCTGTACTATACAGTAGCACTGGTCACATTGTTGTACACCTTACTTTCCATCTTATTTGGCATTCATCTGTCATAAATTCTAGGTCATGTGCCATTTGGCTGAGCCTCAATTCTAGCTTTGACCTTCTCATTCAGACGTCTCCTCCTCAACCACTTCTCAGATCTTAAGCTGTTACCCTGTTCCATTATTTTCCTTCTGTTTCAATTCTCAGCTTCTACTGATTTCCCCAATTTACTGTCATTACCACTATCTTATCTGTGCTTTGTTTCATCCCATGTGCCCTCAGTTTTGCATTCTATTTCTTTATTCTTTGCTAAAGTTCTTGCTCAGACTCTGACTATAATGCCACATCATCTTCATACAGCAGCTTTGTTGACCCCTTTGGAACCTGGTTGTTACTGTAGTTCATCACCAGTATGAACAGTAATGGGCTCAGACTAAATCCTGATGCATACAAACTCTCACTGGGAATCTCTGTAAAGTTCTAACAGAGTCTTCCTTTACAAGTATAAAGACACATCAGGGTGGTAGATATGATACTGTCCAGAAGGAAAAAATATTGTTCCATCACAGAATAGTTACAGTGCCTAAGTGACATAGTGATATTTGGGTCTGCTGGGAAGACAAGGTAAGCGAAGCCAAAGCAAAGGAATAGCACTAATGATTCCCAAACAAATACAAAGGCAGTTGTTTTAAAAGTGAAAATAATACCTTACCAGTTGTTCTGTTGTACAGAAAATGAAAATGCAATCACAGCAGACCTGCACTGGTGGAGTAGATGGAGAAATTCCTGAATATGGCACACTTGTCCTGAGTTTAATTAGTGGCTCAGGCACTTGATGGCACATCAGAGAGTATGGGTTTGTCCATCATGATGGTGGGCACTTGCCTCAGATACACCATTGTGGTTGATCCTTTGTGAAAACTAGTGATGTGCTGGGGATGGACAATACCAATTTTAAACTTGCCACATTAATATTAAAAAAAAGTAACTGATTAGATTGAAGGAGGAATGACTTAATAATAGAAAGGATGGAAGACTTTTCCATTAGATTAAGCTCAAAAGTTACGCTGTTAAACATTTAAATAGCGAAACGAAAAAAAAGGGTATCTCCGTTGTTTTTAAAGCTGTCTCGCTTATTAAACTCCTTTAACATAGTGACACTAAATAAAGTGAAACTGGAATTCTACCATGTTAAATAAGACTGGTAGGTAAATGTTCTTAAAAATAAGAATGTTGAAAAGAAGATTATGTATAGATGTTATTTGAAGGATAAGACAGGAGAAAGCTATACCTTGTGGAAAGCGTCATTTTTGTAGTTTTATTTCTAAGGACACACAGTTTAAACAGCCTGATACAGGGGAGATCTTTGACCTGAGAGTTAGTGCAAGATGTGACACTGCACATGTAGTATATTGGTACTCGTCGATATGCTACAAATTTTACATAAAGACAGATCCATTAAAAGATAGAATGATGTGTATCATATAAAGAAAGTAAAAGTATTTAAGCCCTTTCCTTTAATTTTTTTGGGGAAGGAAAAAAATTTTGAAGACTTTGAATTTTAAAATTTTAAATTTTTTTAAAAGTAAAAATTCTGAAAAGAAAACCTTTTCCCTTTAAAGAAAGATTTTTAAATTTGGGGGGAAATTTAAAAAAAAACCAAATTTTTTTTTTTTTTTTTTTTTTTTTTTTTTTTTTTTTCATTTTTTTTTTTTTTTTTTTTTTTTTTTGCATTTTTTTTTTTTTTTTTTTTTTTTTTTTTTTTTTTTTTTTTTTTTTTTTTTTTTTTATTATATAAAAAAAAAAAAAAAAAAAAAAAAAAAAAAAAAAAAAAAAAAAAAAAAAACAAAAAAAAAAAAAAAAAAAAAAAAAAAAAAAAAAAAAAAAAAAAAAAAAAAAAAAAAAAAAAAAAAAAAAAAAAAAAAAAAAAAAAGGGGGAATGGTTGTTTTTTTAAAGTTTTCTTTTTAAAACCAAAAAAATGGAGTTCTTTTTTCCATTTTTTTCCAAGCCATTGGTTTAAATGTACATTAGGAAATGATGAAAAAGGAAGTGGGAAAAGGGAAAAAAGGATTAAAAAACCTTTTTGAAAAAAATTTTTTCTTTTCTTTAAGAAAAATAAAATTCAAAAATTTTGGGTTGTAATCTTTTCCCTTGTCTTTTTGGGCCCTTAAGTTTCCCCCCAAAACCCAAATAAAAACCATGGGGAAATTTTAAAAAAATTTTTTGGTTTTATAAAATTTTGGGAGGGTTCCATTTAAAAAAGAGGGGGAGTTAAAAAAGAAAAAAAAACCTCTGAGCCAAAAATTTAACCGGGCCCAGTTGGGTTAAGTTTTTTGGGACCCCAAATGAGAGGAAGGACGGGGAAAATTGGAAAATTGGAAGTTTGGGCAGCCCAAAAATTTTAAAGAAAGGCCCCCTTTTAAAATATTTAAAAGTACCCAAAAACCAAAAGATTAAAAATTTATTAAAAAAAGAAGTTAAAAACAAATAGAATTAAAGGGGAAAACGTTTGGGGGGGAAACCCAAAAATGGAAAAATTTAAAATTGAAAACAAGGAAAATTTTCCATTTTTTCTCAAAAAACCAAAACAGAAAAAAAATGAAATTCCCAAAAACTACTTAATGTTTTAATTATTCCGGGGAATTAAAAATCATTATTATTTTTTCACTAATTTATTTAAAACAATTAAAAATCAAAAAATTTGGTGGTTAAATTTTTTTTAAAAAATTTTAAAATTTAAAAAAATTTTTGTTAGTTTTGGGATAAGCGGAGAAAAGGCATCCTTTGTAAAACCTTTTTGTTTTTTACAAGGAAACATTTAAAACCCCATCCCAAAATCTTTAAACCGAAGGGGAAAATGTTTTTTGGGTATATATTTTAAATAGAAAATTTTACTAAAAAGTCCCCCTTTTTAAAAGGGAATTGGAGCAGGTTAAATAAAAAAAAAATTTCAATGTTTAAACAAATGAAAATAAAACAGTTTAAAGTTTCAAAACTTTTGAAAAAGGGGTTTTTAAAAAACAAATTTTGGAAAAAATTTTTTGGGGAAATTAATAAATAAATTTTCCCTATTAACCTTTAAAAAACTCAAACAGTAAAGTTTGTTTTTCTTAAATTTTTTTTCATTTAAAAATTTAAATTATTATATTTTAAAAAAATAAAAATATAAAAAATAATTAAAACAAAACCCCAAAAATTTTAAAATTTTTAAATGGGTTTTTTGAAAGTAAAAGGAAATCCAAACCCTGCCCCCCAAATGTGATTTTAAGGCCTTAAAGGGGGTTTTTTTAAGGGTTTTATAAAACCTAAAACAAAGAAACCTTTTTCAAAAGGGATAGGGGAAAATCCAAATTTTTTTTTCTGGGAAAAAGGAAAAATTAATTTTTGAATTTCCCAAGTTTTGGCAATTGAGGGGCCTTATTATTTTCACCTTTATTATTTGTGGTTTTTTTGGTTTTTTTTCGAAAGGTTTCCTTTTAAATTGGTTGTTTTTCCCAAAAATCCTTGGAGAAGTTTATTTTTTTGTCTTCCACAATTTTTAACTACAAAAATTTACAACAAAGGCCAAAATTAGGTTTTTTACTTTAAATAAAAAACAAATTTAAAATTAAAAGTTTAACAAAATGTGACAAAAAAAATGATCATTTAAATAAAAAAGTTTTGTGACAACTTTTAAATAAAGGCCTGGGGAACCCTTTTAAATTAAAAAAGACAAAAAACAACTAAAAGAGAAGAAAGAGGAGAATGGGGAAAAAAGGAAAAAACCAAAAAAAAAAAAAAAAAACCAAACATTTCTTTAAGCATTTTCCACAAAACGCACCACTTTTTTCAATAACCAAAAAATCAAAACTCCGCCAAAATTGAGGGGATGTTTTTAGTCATTTGGGGGCCCATCGGGGGTAAAAAGGAATTTTACCTTAAAACCTTTTCGATTCCCCCATTATGAAGGAACCCAAAAATCTGAAAATTAACAAAAGGGAAATTTTTTTTGGGAATTTTTAAAATGGGAAATTTATTTTTAAAAAAACTTTTTTAAAACCGGTAGAGGGTAATAAAAAAAATAATTTAAAAATATTAAAAAATTCCCATTTTGAAAGTTCGGGGCTAGTATCTATTTTTGAAAATTTGTTTGTTAAAAAATGTTTCAAACCATTAAAAATTACGGCAGGGGGAACATTTTTTTTCGAAAATTCTTGTTTTTATTTTTTATTGGGTTTGTCTCCAAACTCAAAGTTCCCCCAAAACCCTTCCCCTGAAACCCAAAAACCAAAAATTTAACAGGGGGAAATAAAAAGTATTTTAAACAAAAAAGTTTCCGGGTATTAACCCAAGCAAAGGGAAATCTTAAAACTTTTCCAGACCCAAGAAACCCCAAAAATATTTTGGGAAAAACGGCGTCCCCAAAACAAACGGGAATCTTTCAAAATGTCATTAAATTCTTTTTTCTACCTTGGTTTTTAGGTAACTTTTCAAAATTTTTTTTTATACCTAAAGGTTTTTTCACTTATTTCAAAAATTCCCCTACTGCCTTGGGAAATTCCCAAAAACCCCAAATATAAAAAGTTAAAAAAATATAAAAATAAAATTTCATTTTAGGGTTTTTTTTGCAACTTTTTGGAAGGGGGGGATTTCCAAAAAAAAAAACAACTAAAAAAGAAAAAGATAGTTAAAGGAAAACAAATTTAAAAAATTGGGGTAATACCCAGTTTGGGAACCCTTTGGTTTCCATATGTAGCTTGAAATTTGGTAATCCCCCAAAACAGGGAATGGCTTTTTCCAGGGGAAAAGTTTGGGAGTTCATGGAAAATGGCCATAACGGGGAAAGGGGTTTTCACGTGAAAATCCCTCCTTTCCCTGCTTTAACCACCCATGAAATCCCCTCATTGCGGGAAAAAAGAAATTGGGTTTTGGGGGTGAATTCAAAATTTTTGGCCAATTTTCCGGGAGGAACTTCAAGAAAAGTATTCAGTTTTGTAACTAATACATTTTTTTGAAAAAAGGCCAAAGGTTCTGGAAAGGGGGGTTTTTAAATAAACACCTTTCCCAAAGGGCCAAATTTGGCCCAATTGGTTAATCTTTATTTTTTAAATTAATTTTTTGGCCGACGCCCATTTAAGAAAAACAGTAAACAGGACACAAAAAAAAATAAAAAAATTCCTTTTAAAAGTTAAATTTTGTTTTTCCATTAAATTTTTTCACCCCAAAGGGGAAACCCCAATGTTACCGGTTTAAAACAAAAAGGAAAAAAAAGAAAAATTTCCCACCCCTTTTTTTATAGAACTTTTATTTTTTAACCCCTGGGGGCAAAATTTTTTGGGGAAACTGGGAAAAAAACCCAAAAGGAAAAAATCAAAAATACTTTTTTGGGGTTTGGAAAGGTTTTTTTTGGAAATGTACCCAAAAAAACCAATTAAAAAAGAGCCACAAATTAAATTGGCAAAAAAATTACAAAAATTTTTCCCCAAAGCCACCGGGACCCAAGGGGTTTTAAGGGAAACAAAATTTTAATTGTGTCACCCTTTTAAATAGGGGCTGACCTGAAAAAGGGGTAGGGGGGGTTGCGGGAAAAGGGCCCCAGTGAAGGGAAACCTTTTTCACCCCCAAAAGGGGGGCCCTCCCGGGGCCTGCTGGAAAGGGCCATATGGGGGGAAAACCCCCATTTTTAAACCAGCAAATTGGTTGATTTGGGGACCCAAACCCAAAACAAAAGGGGGAACCCCATTCCCATGGAAAAGGGTATTCGGGTTAAAGAAACTGAATCCCTTTCCAAAAGGAAAAAACGGGGAACGGGGTCTAAAGGGCATGCTTTCCGGGGAAACCCACCATTCCAAGGGCCAAAAAACCTTTGGCCAAATAACTTTTTTAAATTTTTTTTTCCCCACCACCTTTTTAAGTTTGACCAAAAACAGGACCCTTTCCAAAAAAAATGAGGAAAATTTTGTTAAAATTTTTGCTTTTCCCAATTTTTAAAACATCAAAGGGGCCCCACCTGGGGGGGGGGGTTTAAAAAAAAAAAAAAAAAGGGTTTCCAAAACTGCCAGGCATGGGTATGCCCAGGGCTTAAAATAAGGAATGGGGGGCAGCCCTGGAAAGGGCAATCAAAAAACTCCCAAAAACTGGAAATTCCTACACTTTTTTCCCAAACCTTTGCCAGGGGGTTTTTAAAAGGGAAAAATCAAAATGGGGTGCGGGTTTTATCCACTAGGGGGCTGAGACAATTGGGGGAAAATGCAAAACCCCTAAACCCCCCATAAGGGGGGAAATGAAAAACCCCGGGGATCCAGGGAAACATTTTTTTTGGGATGTAAGCACTTTTTTGGCCGGGACATTCCGGTTGGACCCTTCCCAGCCCCCAGCTAATGAAAATGTTCCAAGGGTATGTCCAGGTTTAAAATATGAATCCTTAAAACCAACTGGGGAACAGGGGGCCAAGGGCCACACCGGGGACCCACCATTCCGGGCCAGCAAAACACCAAGGGACTTTTTGGGGGGCCCCACCTTGACCTTTTCCCCTTACCCAGAATACCCGGGGGTTTGGGGCAAAGAGGAAATGCAACCACAAAAAGACCCCCGGGTAGGGGACCCCAAGGGCCCTATAACCTCCTCGGGGACCCACTTTACATAAAGGGGGGCCAAACATACACTACCTGGGATTTCCATGTATAGGGGTTTCCAGGGGCATCCCATATGGCCCCCCGGGGGATGCCTCAATACGGGGCCCAGGCAACAAAGGAAATCACCCCTAAAAAAACCCCTAATGGGGGAATGCCCCAACTTGAAAGGTTTTTTTTTGGGGATCCCAAGTAAAGGGTTTGGGGGGTTTAAATTTGGGAAACCCGCAGCCCCAGCTAAGGGGACAAAAAGGAAATTCCATAACAAATACCTGGGGGAAAAAACTGGGCGGGAACAAAATGGGAAAACCCCACCCCAACCCCCATTGAAGGCCCCAAAAAGGGAACGGGGTGAAAGGAACACCTGGCCCCCCTGAGGCACATATTACCCCGGGCCTTTCAAAGAGGAAAATGTAGAACCATGAAAAAAAGGGCCCGGGGCTAACCCCCTGATTGGCAATGGTAAAAGCCCCCCCAGACCTACCAAAATTTTCCCAAAGGGGTTGACATTGCCCCCCTATTTCAAGGTAAGAAGCCCTAAACGGGAAAAATTAAGTTCCTAAAAATTTATTTAAGGGATATTGCCCCCTTTTGTTGATGATAGGATCAAATAAAAAATTTAAGGGGAACCCAACAGATAACCAAAATTCATAAAAAATATTTCAAATTTAAAGCCTAAAAAGGGTGCCCCCCCCACCAACAATCCCAAAAAGGGGGGGGAAATGGCAAACAGGAGGGCCTGGGGCACTTCCCCAAAGGCCTCACCCGCAAAGGGGAATGCCAAAAAACCCAAAAGGCCCCAAATGTGGAAGGGTCGGGGCCCCCCAACCCTAAAAACCCTAAAAACGGGTTAAACGGGGGAAAACAAAAAAAAAGGCCATTTGACAAATGGTACTCCATTTAATGCCTCCTGCGGATGTGGATCACCAATAAATAAAAAGGGGAAAAGGCCCAACAAGGGGGAACCTCAGAAAAGCTTTCAAATTTTAAAATTTGGAGGGGAAAACAAATTGTAAAAAGCAAAAAGTTGGTGAAGTCTAAATCCTAATTCCGGCCCATCCTACCCTATTCCCAAAAGGGAATGTGGGGCCCAACAAAACCAACCGGAAAACCCAAAAAAAATTGAAGGTTTAAAATGCCAGTAAGGGCCCCTTCCTCGGGAAACCCTGGGGGATCGGAAAAAACTAGGGAAAAAGGCCCCCAACAAGGGATATTGGAATTCCATAAGTTGGGGGGAAAAAACAAGGAGGGGTAAAAAAGGTGTGGAATTCCAAAACCAAGTCTTTTCCCCCCTGTTGCCCCCCCTTTTCCAAAAAACCATGGTCCAAATGTGGGGTTAAATGCCCAAAATATTGGTCCCTTTTTAACCTTGTATTTCCAGTAAAAAAGGGAGCAAATATCCTTCCCAGAAGTTGAAAAAAGCACAAGGAAAACCCCAGAAAAGCAAAAACAATGCTACAACCAAACCCAAGGTCCACCAAGCCCCCCCAAAAGGCGGGTGTTCCAGAATTGTGTTAACCCCAAAATTGGTCTCCTTATTAAACCTTTTTTTCCCCCGGGAAAAATCCGGGAGAAAAGTTTGAAAATGTAGTTTTAGACAAAAAATAAAAACAGTCCAACCCCCCAAAAAATTTTATGCAAAACCCCAAATTAAAAGGCAACGGGAAATGTTACACTTGGAAATGAAGCCCATTTTTCTCCAACAATACTACAGATACCCCAGAAATTTCGGGTTCTGTGACAAAAAAACCAAAATTGGGTACCCCAAAATTGAATTCAACCACCCAAACAAAAAACCCACCACAACACAACACAAACATTTTTAAGGTCACACACCCCAAAATTTAACCATTAATACAAACATACACACACACAAAATTAAAAAAAAACAAAAACCACAGGAAGGAATCCCAAATACCTGGCCCAACATAAACATCCCAACCAACACAGATGTGGGGGGGGAAAAAACACCGAGAAATCCCTTTGGTTGCCCCACCCTAATTCCCAGGGGGCCTTTTGTTTCTGTGTCATTACGTAAAAAAACCTTTTAGCCCTCACCCCTTAAATAAAAAGTTTGTGTGTGTGTGTGTGTGTGTGTGTGTGTGTGTGTGTGTGTGTGTGTGTCTGTGTGTGTGTGTGTGTGTATTTCTAGATGAATGTGGTTGAGGCCATTCACACTCACTAAACCTCCTTAACCCCCTCAGCACTGCTGCTGATGTCACTCACCTGTTGGACAGCTCTCCAACATATAAGCTCCATGGCACTTGCGTATAACTGAGTAATGCTATAGTGTAGCAAACTAATTAGGTAAGAGTTCCAATCCTGATCCTGGAAATTGTGTAAATATGAGTGTTTGTGTGAGAGAGTGTGTGTATCCTTGTATAGACCTGATTTTGTGGCCATTCACACTTACAACACTTCTCTTACTACTCCTTTAGCACTGCTGCTGATGTCACTCACCTTCAAAGATACCTTTGGACAACTCTCCAACACATAACCTCCATGGCACTTGTGATAACTGCATAATACTATAGTGTAGCAAACTAGTTGGTTAGGAATGCCAATCCTGGTCCTGGCAACTGCTTAAATGTGAGTGTTTGCGTGAGAGAGTGTGTGCATCCTTGTAGAGACATGATTTTGTGGTCATTCACACTTAGAACACTTCTCTTACTCCTCCTTTAACACTGCTGATGATGTCACTCACCTTCAAAGATACATTTGGACAGCTTTCCAATATGCAAGCTTTATGGTGCTTGTGATAAATGTGTAATACTATAGGGTAGCAACATAGTTAGGTAGGAGATCCAATCCTGATCCTGACAACCGCGTAAATGTGAGTGTTTGTGTGAGTGTGTGTGTGTATCCTTGCAGAGGCCTGATTTTGTGATCATTCACACTTACTAAACTTCCTTACCCTCCTTTAGCAATGCTGCTGTCACTCATCTTCAAAGATACCTTTCTACAACTTTCCAACATGTAAGCTCTGTGGTGCATGTGATAAATGCGGAACACTGTAGTAGCAATAACTACATATGTAGGGGTTTGAATCTCATTCATGGCAAGTGTTTGTTTGTGTACATATGTCTACATATATATGTCCGTATCTCAAAGATTTTGGCCCCATTTACACCAAGTACTCATCTCAGTGCCTGACTTTAGCAGTCCTGTAGATATCATCCACCTTAGAAGTACCTGTTGGCAACCCTAAACTATGTAAGGTCAGTGGTGCCTGTGGTAAATACGTAACATAATGGTCTGAAAAGATAGTATTAGATAGAGGTTTGAATCTCACCCCTGGCAAATGTAAAAGTGTGTGTAGGGTAAAATATTTTGTGGAATCTCTCATCCACTACATCACCCAATGCCAGTATTTACAAGGGCTGGTGATGTTCCTCACCTTAGAAGTACCTTGGGACAGCATCCATCCTATAAGCTGGTGCATGCGATAAATGCGTTATACTGTAGTAGCAATACATAGCTAGGCAGGAGTTTGAAACTCAGTACTGGCAAGTGTGTGTCATCAATATCCTGTGTGGGGGTCTGTGTGATTGTGTAATAACAGGATCCATCGGGGTGGGTTTTGCTAAATTATTATGTTGAGGACCTAGTATATGTCCCAATAGCCACATTACAAGGCCAAAAGTTGTCAAACACCATAGAGGCTGGTGTAGACAATCCACAGCCCTAAGTGTCTAGTGCCATGTGCAATGACTATGTGACAGTATGGATTAGTGAACAATATAGGCAACCCTTCTAATACTCAGAGACCACTCTCCACCCACGAATCACGCACAAACACACTTGGCTAGGCAACAACCACTATATTGGTAGTTCCCCTGCATATTGCCTCACAGATAGTACCCACGGTGTGATTGCAGTGGACTTCATGGCTGTTGACCATAACAGTGCCACTGAGAACAGAAAGGACTTTGATGTGTTACATTTTCTGACTGAGTGTGTGTTATCCAGCAAGTAAAAGGACATGGCACCCTATTCCATCCCCTCAGTAGCCCAATCAATGTGTACAGTGGCCCTTTTGCCATGTTCCCCACTGGACACCTGCAACAATTATAGAGTCTGCAAACATTCCCTCACAAAGGGAATACCATGCCTTATACACATGCCCTGTATGGATAGATGCCAATAACTCCAATGAATACCCGTATCATACTGTCAATGTAGGTGCAATCACTAACTCAGTTACATAGCCAGGTCTCACCAAATGAGGTCAGGAATGCCACATCAGAAGATACCAATCTGTCCACACAAAATGCCCCAGAGACCTCAAGCACACTTACACACTTCAAGGAACATGCATGTGGGAGTTGTGCACAACCCACACAGTCCATGTTATGGAATATAAATCACATACATGGGAAGCAGTGCACATCTCTGGCCACCCACAATAGAAATCTGGATGAGTGGATAGGGAATACAATACGCACCCCTGGGGACCACTCCAGTGACTATACTCCTGCGCCACACTGGGGACTATTTTCATGTGGCCTTATGCCAGCGTATCCCCTTGGGCTAGCCTTGTACAGCCTTCAGGCCCATTCACCTACTACACACCTATGAAGCCATGAACCTATGGACCTCAGTACTGGCAAATGTGTGTGTGTGTGTGTGTGTGTGTGTGTGTGTGTGTGTGTGTGTGTGTGTGTGTGTGTGTGTGTGTATAGTAATCCCAGTGTATTTGGTTGATGAATATCCCCTGTGGCTGTGTTATTAGCAATCGGAACTGTGTCTAAACCAGAACATGTACCATTCTCCATTCTAAAACAGATGATGTAAATCAACATATACCTATGTACAACCCTCAGCCCTGTAATCTGTGAGGCATATGCAATCATTGTGTTACAGACCAGTGATTACCATGCACATACTGTACCCTGCCTATGACATGGCAGATGTGTTACCACACTGCCATACCCCATGGCCTTGCTGCAGGTCCACATCCTGGTGACACACAGATGTCTAGAACATAAATGGGATACAGCATGTGAGAACACATTCACTCAGCATGTCACTTGTGGGGGGAGAGAGTGATAAAGCTGGCAATAAATGTGTTGCCAAGACTGTGGCCAATATCTGTTGTCTCAGGATAGGTATTAGCATTGTGCAGTAACTCGCAGCACCTGTGTTTAATGTTGTGGAGGTTGTTGATGTAACTATCAAAGGCTGTTGTGACTGTCCTCAGTGTCTGCTGCATCCCTGCTGCCATGCATGCCTGTTGGGGAGTCCATGAGGGATCCAAAGTTGTGTTTGAGGCTAATAAGGGAATTCAACAGTCATGGGAGACCACCTTTCCCTGCAACAGTGTCCTCACTTTGATGTACACTTTAATAATGGCAAGGGACCATCACATTGTCTCTGTGTCTGGAGAACAGTGTCTGGGTTCTGTTGGCTCTGGTTAGTACCATGCATTCATGTACCTGTTCGTATAGTGTCTATGTTTATGATTCCACAGTCATGCAGCTATTTCCCATTGCCATGGGTGCAGTGAAGATATCCACCCCTGTTTTCATGGCTGCAAAATC
Source organism: Protopterus annectens (assembly GCF_019279795.1). Taxonomy (NCBI): domain Eukaryota; kingdom Metazoa; phylum Chordata; order Ceratodontiformes; family Protopteridae; genus Protopterus; species Protopterus annectens. The sequence goes on from NC_056750.1 coordinate 716,695,309, forward strand.
AGCTTTGGAGAGGTTATACCAGGTGGTTATCTTTGTGGGGGTCTGGCTGACATGTTGAGTTCCCTGTTGATTACAGCCTATGTGAATCTCACCATGCAGGGATTAACAGTCCCATATTTAAGTGATCACCACAGGTTAAGGTTGTTGCATCCTCTACCAGGGGTCAGTATGAGCTGGTCTAGGCAATGGAAATGATGAATCCCAGAAGTTTTGGGCCACTGTACTGGTGCTTGGCTACATTCCTCAGGTGATGGAGGGGTAGTTGAAGACACACATACTATGTCACTATTGTGTTGAACCATCATAGATGGCAGGGTGTTGAGGAATGTGCATTAACAGCCTAAGGACATAGATGTGGACCCATAGCAGGCTATGGTCTTGATTGTATTATTATCCCAAGACAGTTGTGCCGGACGTATCTCAAATGCATTATGATGGGATACTAGTCTGGAGGTGTTCCTATCCATAATGAATATGGAGACATCACCTGTGGAGGTGTAGTGTGGTCCATGTTTGGGGGCTGACAGCTGCGGAATGTGTCATAGCCTGATACTGTAGGTCTGCTGTCTGTGCTGTGAACCACCTCTCCATTACAGCAGACACGTGTCCTCCACTTCAACGATTGCTATGAGTGACCGCATCCTGACAGTTAGATGTCCACTGTTGAACAGCATGACCCTCAGATTGCATACATATGCAGCTGTTATGGTGGTAACAACATTAGGAACACTGCCTAATAAGGCACCACAGGGGTGGCAAGACCCTTAGCCAGTACCTGGCAAACCAGTGGTAGCAGATATAGGATATCCATGGCAAGTCATTTGGTTCTGTCAATCATGTCATCCCAAGCAGAGAGGCTCTGGATCCCCTGAGAATGATACATAACACATAATCCAGTGTTGCAGTCAATCATCTGTTGATAGTACAGCAGCATCATTCTTGGTGACAGCGGTACACTACCCAGTGCTACTGTCACACCTGCCTGGATGGCATAATCAGAGAGTTCAACAATGTCTCCTGTCATGTACTCCAGGGAGGTGTGTCCCAAGTCATTCACACCCACATGGATATGAAGTGATACATGTAGTTGTTGTGGAGTGACATGACTGGCTGTGTCATGTGCTAGATGCTGGCATGTGATAGATATTTGGCTGTTACCTGCTCCATATTCAACTTAGTGAGTGGGATGTGTATGCCTCAGTATTGAGTTAACCCTGATCACTGTATTGTGCAAGGTGGTTAGTCTTAGGAGCTTAGGATGGGGGCATACTGTGTAGGTTAAATATGTGTCCCTTGGCATGTGTCATGTTGCTGTGTCTGAGTGGGTGTCTGCCTTGCTGGTCTGTGCTGTTTGAGTAAATGTCCATTGAGAGCCTCTGGAAAGGTGGGTGTGTGGCTTTCACTGTATGTCATGGCTGTCAAAGTGGGTGTCATGTGAGCTACATGTTCCACATGGTGTGGTGCAGGTGTTGATCTTATCCTCCTGACCTGCTAGTCCAATCTTTGCTGGAGAGTGCATATGTCCACATTGGGTGACATATGGGTAACCTTCACAGGTCTGAGTGTTTGGAGTTTAGAGGGGAGGGTTGTCTGTGTACATGAGGCAGTTGCAACAGTGCCCCAGAATGGACAAGTGCACCAGGTTAATGGGTGAAAGCACAGATAACTACCCTTCCAACATGCCAGGAGGGGTGGACATAACTAGTAAGTACTGGGGCTACATACGTGATGAACAAGTACTGCCAATGGCTGCCAGGTTTGCCACACTTCTTGATACAATAATTTGGTGAAGTGCCAAGCCATAATGCTAGTTGAAGGGCAAGACAGAAAGAACTAGCATAATGTACGGGTGGAACAGAAGGCACACTGTCTGCTACCTGTAATACTTTACCACAGCTGAGCAGTTATCAGCAGATTTGGCCATGTGAAAACTCTGTAGCATGCAGTAACTATGTAACACTATAGTAGACATACCTAGATAGGCAGGAGTTCTAATCCCAGTACTGGCAAGTGTGTGTGTGTGTGTGTGTGTGTGTGTGTGTGTGTGTGTGTGTGTGTGTGTGTGTGTGTGTGTGTGTGTGTGTATGTGTGTGAAAATCATGTACTGTCTGGCTCATACCATTTTTGACCTGTGTACTACCCTTTACCCTTCCCTTCACTCCAATTTAGTAGACCTGTTGATGTCATCCACCTTAGAAGTACCTTTGGAAGAGGTGGAAATGTATAAGCTCTGTGATGCATCTGATAACTGCATAACACTATAGTAGACATACCTAGATAGACAGAAGTTCTAATCCCAGTACTGGCAAGTGTCTGTGTGTATGTATGTATGTATGTATGTATGTATGCATGAATCATGCACTGTCTAACTCATACAAATTTTGACCTGTATACTACCCTTTACACTTCCCTTCACTCCAGTTTAGTAGACCTGTTGATGTCATCCACCTTAGAAGTACCTTTGGAAGAAGTGGAAATGTATAAGCTCTGTGGCACATCTCATAACTGTGTAGCACTATAGTAGGAATACCTAGATAGGCAGGAGTACTAATCCTAATGCTGGCAACTGTTTGTGTGTGTGAGGATTATATCATGTGTGGCTTATACAATTTTGATGTGTATAGCATACACAGCTGGTGCCCACCTCCCGCTGCCATTACTTTCTATAGTGCAGTAACAGCATCTGCCTCACATGCAGCAGGTTAAACCATTGTACAGTCCTCTGCACAGATGTGTCTGGAATATCCATATGTTAGGTCAGAAGTGGTCTGTGTGCCTTAACAATGCCCATGTATGTGATATTATAGCCAAATAGGCCACAGTGAGTGTACTGACACACATGGCTGCATAAGTATCATACTTGACTGAAACATGATGCTGATAGGATGTCTGCCACCCTCACAGGTGGCCAGCCTTGTAGGTACAATACATGAGTCCAGATGCTTGGTTTTACAAGTGAACTGTACCTGTTAAGGGTCACATTAAAGGCTGGAAGAGGAGTGGACTGTCATATTGTGGTCCTAGTTAGTATGTAACAGGAACACCTTGCATCTTAAGAGGGGTGTGTACACAATTTATATCTATTGTATACCAGTAATGTGTCACACATGACCTTACCTTAGGCCGTTTGTCCAGCGCTATTTGCTGGCCTCTGTCCAGATGTCTTGGCACTAACAAGTTGTGAGGTATGCTACAGGAATGTTGAGTTCATGTCAGATAAGCCCCAGTGGTGACCACTGTGATGCAGTACAGTTAACCCCAGCACAAGTGAACATGGACAACAAGCAATATAGCTATTACATAAAGCAATATATCTATTACTGATGGTTGTGTGCATGGCAAATTTCATGGACTTCACATGCCTGGGGTATTGCCAGCCAACAGAACAATATCATACTCACCAGCTTCAGGCTGCTGTCCCATATGCAGACCAGAGGGTCCTAGGTAGTTCCGAGAGGGAGTTATTGTCAGTAGACACAAATGTGGCCTTGGTACAGGATGGATGTAGCATGTCTGCATATCTACAGTACTAACCGCAATAATACACAATATCCTGTCCTCACCATAGGTAGGCACCTCTGGGCATTAGAAAACCCCATCCACAACTGCAATTGGAGCTGACACATGCATGTAGATAAAATACAGATACATGTATGTCTGATACATTAGTGTACTAATCCTCACTGGGCCCTTACCTGCATGCACCTCATCCAGTGTGTGTGTGTTCAGCCCACCTCCACAATGCTTCCCTCAGCCTCATGGTTTGCACGTTCGGCGTGTGGCCCAAGTGTGGTGAGGAGCTCCTTGGTGGGTGTCAGTGGGGGCTGGATGACTGGGCCCCCACCAGTGGCTAGCCGGTCCCTCGCTACAGCAGCTGCCCATTGATGGGCATGGCATTTGAGGTCGGTGGCCCGATGCTGCACATGCTCATAAGTTCTGCTGTGCAGGCCAGCATCATTTACCCTGTGGACCACACTCTTCCACAAGGCAGTCTTCTCCTGCACATCTTCTGCTCTCCATCCAAATGACAGGGCATAATGTCCAATCGCATATTGGGTGATGATGTCTGTTTCCCCAACAGAGAATGCTAGTAGGTGAGCACTCTGCATGTTATCTGGAAGGCATAAACAGGAAAAAGGTCACAGGACCTCATACAATTAACAAAATGCACATCAACTGTTGATATTACTTGCAAATAATCCACACTACACTGAAACCCTTCAAGATATCATGGCTATAGCAGCTAACACTACACGCCTGTCTCTGAGCTATCTTAGTCCCCCCAGTGTTGGACACTTAATTGCATAATCCTCTAATCCCCTTTATTTCTGTGTAGAGGGTTGTCAGTGGGCATCTTCCATGTGGATGGTAGCAGGTCTGTTTTTGACTGTGGTGTGTGATGGAGCTCTGAGCACATGCCTGAGGTCATGTAGGAAGCAGACACTGATGTTAGTATGCCCCATGGAGATATGGTGTTGTTGCCATCTGTAGGCAATATATACATGCTCACCATTGCTGAGGGGAGGAGTGTGGTTGATGTGCATATCTCCCTGTACAACTGGGGTGGACAGGGTGGCGATGTTCCCACCTAACCTGTGTGATGCAGGTTGCCTATATCCACGGCATGTGTGTATCAGATGTTCTTTACCCCCAGTACAGGGTGAATCATGTTGTTTCACCTGAGACTTACAACATATGTGGAGACACGGTTGCAGTTTGCCTTGGTGGTGTGGATATGTCCAATTCATAGTCATAGTAAGCCTTACAGGAAGTCACCTGTGAACGTACATGCCTGCTCAGATATAGGTGGACTTGCTTCAAAGTTGTTGCCTGCACCTGTGTCCCTGTACAGCCAATGTAGCAACCTATTATGTGGTTTGTGTATTGCTGTTGTCCTCTAAAGGGGATTACTCTACCTTGGTGGAGGCTGGATATACAGGTCAGGTACTGCTGTGTCCATGTAGCTACAGTGAATATGAAAGGTACACACCACTGATACACTGCCTGGCATTTGTGCAACTGAAACATGACACCGCTATAACTCATTTTATAACAATTCCCACCTGTAGTGAGACCTATAGCCTGTACAATTCAATTGAAAACATAATAACTGGGTCTGTGAAAACATATGGAAATAATACTCAGTACAGTAAGCCAGTTGAATAAGTGTGCACACCCTTAAACTGATATGTTGTGTATGCACCTCTTCAGATGGTTACAGCATACATCCATCTTAGTCTGGACTCTAACATCATGGCACATCTTCACTTGTCAATAGTTTGTCTCCTTCCTAGAAACACCTTTGACTGTACTTTAATGGAGTTGTACAGATTAGGGGTCACATAAAGATAAGAAACATTATGAAATGATCTTCTGTGGTCTGATTGTCATACAGCACACATACCTGGCATTCTAACAGGGGTGTGTGGACTAGTGATATCCACTGTATATAGCTGTGGATATAGTTAGTAGTGGTAGGCATGGACCGAGGGTGGACACTTCTCTGTTTAATAGTAGAATATCATGCCTACTCTAATACCCATATCAGTGTCAGGACACTGCAACAACCAGTAGCTGTACACATTTCTGTCTGTTGTATGCACTGACACTGATATTACTCACATGTGCAACATGCACAACCTATGTACCTGAATGCTTGAAAGTCATGTGATTTAGTATTGTGCCTTCCAGCTGAACATAAGGATACATACATGTACTCAGGGGATACCTGGTATACATCTCTGTTGTATGTTAGTATGGCCCAGTGTAGTTACAGTCTTGCCACTCAATCATACATCTCAACCTGTTACAGCAATACGTCTAGAGAATGGCACACATAAATGGGTGCCAAAGGGGACATCAGTATCAATACTGTACTGATATAGCTGCACCATACGTTAGTAAGTTGATTGCACAGTAGGGTTTAACATCACTGTGATAACCTGGAAGATGTCCAACAGTCATAGGTAGGCTATTATGTTACAATGTCATTGGTCACAGACCTGCCAATGGTTTAGCTGATATAACATAAGTATATGTGTATGTGACTACAGATATCAGTCACAAATGTGCTTATTGTCCAGCAGAACACTGTACAGTTGAATGTTATTAATTCAGGACATCACATGCAGTTCAACATGCGTCTGCAACAGTACCTTATTATGCACATGCCCTCTGTAGGTCTCTTAGCTTTACAAGGCAAACATGTGTCATACTCATAATCACAGGTAACATGGCTATGGAAAACATCCCATTAACTGGCCTAGCAGTGACACAGTCACAAATGTTTAACAGACACCCCTGTGGTTGTCATATATGAGTTGTCCTTTCTCAGGGTGAGTCAGGCTTCTGAGCTGTGATCCCACCTCAACCTCTCAGAGCATTACATCTGGACAACACCTAAAATGATGGGATAAATAGGGACAGACTTGAAATATTCCTGTTACACACATAGGATGTTCATAAAATGATACATTTAGCATTACGGTGAATATTCTTAAGGATGTGGAGTCTTAAACTCAAGTGTTTGTCATTACCTGATGAATTCAATCTTCAGCTATTTGCCAGAAAAGTACAGATCTCAGGAGGAACAGACAAAAATACATGATGGTAAAATGTGGACATTCTGTGAAGATCTGTACAGTTGAGAGTTATGTCTGTGATATATTCCACTGCAGAGAGGGCCAGATGCTATGGCCATAGCAGCTGTTTAGCAGGACATTAGTACAGCATGTCTTGTTGGGACATATATTCCTCTAAATCATATTTCCCATTATTACAGACCAGGTACTACATTCAATTACTTACTTACATGTTCCACTTACCTTTTTTCTTTCTTCTCTTTTCCATTTTATATTTAATTTGTTATTTTTCTCTCTGTCTTTCTCTGTCTGTGCACTACAGGGATAGAGCTGGTTTCAATTGGTGGCAGCATGACTTTTGTAGGTAATGCTCATGACCAGGCGATGGCCTGTGCACCTATTGGGGTTCCCCACTTGCTAATTGCATGCAAGCAGCTGTGTAGTTCTTCCAATAGCCAATGTCATGGCAACATACTCCTATAAATGAGTACTCCATGTGGGGGTTGGCCCTTTCTCTTACTTGTGACGAAGACATACTGGAGTTGTGTGAGCTACTACCTCTTGCAACAAGACTTGTGGAGACAAGCCAACTAAATAGTGGGAAGGTTCAAGAGTTAGGGGCAGAATGTAATTGCTGTTATATGTTTGGAAAACTGCTAGTTTAACAGGGTTTGTCTGCACATGCTACTTCTGCATGGGTTTCAGTCTGATAAAGTTCTATGTCTGCATAGCTCTCAACATCCACATAATGGCCACAGGTTAGCCTGTTATGTATGGGCTGTTCCTCAAATAGGTGTTGTCCTTGGCAAATCAGTAGCATACTCTGGTGATTGCATTATTTAGATGGTAACATCCATTTGTTTTTCTGACTTTATATCCCTCAAAAAATATATGTTACAACAAACCCTGTAACACCAGCAACTTTTTCAGTGTATAACAGCAATATTTCATGTATGGCCATGTATTTGGGTTTCTGTCCACCAATTATGTCAGGCTTTGTCCAGATGTCATACAGTAGTAGTTGGATAGGTATACTTGTCTATCATTATTTAGTACTGTAATTCATGCTGAAGGGAATGGCTGGGAAACATGTTAAAGTCTGTACATTCAAGAGGTTGGTTTATAGAGAATGCTGTTAGATGACCTTGTAACATATTTTATGTGTGGGACAGTAACACATGTTTTAAAACTAGGCTGTTAGAACATGTCAGATGTATTACTGATAGAAATATGTCAGTTGTATAGCTGTACATTTGAATAAGTCTCACCATGGGGACAGTAGTAGGTCTCAAGGTACTGTTTCTGAAAACGTCTGTTCTTCACTGTGATGAAACATTCATAAAAGGACAACTGTTATGTACAGACTCAATGTATTAATATTAACTGTGATATTTTATCCCGTAGGGGGTTAAATGACAAGTGTAACTGGAGGCTGTGTATTCAATTGTGTAATTAGGTGTTAATTGCTTCTTGTGATTAAGGCATGTATTTCTGGTAATATTTACTCCTTGAAGGCTTTGGCCAAGACATAAGAGTATAATAAACAAGTGTGAATTACTGGCTGGTTGTATTTTTCTTTGCTATGTTCAGACATTTTATTTGTTTTGCTAATAGGTTGTTGTATGTCTGGCCATTGTGTATGGCCTATCATGATTTTGTAGCAGTGTACTGTTCACTTATTTATTTGGACTGTGGGGGGGGCAGATGTGAGTGTCATGGCTGCTTTTGTATCCAACAGTGCATGCTGCCCCAGTTGTGGGTGGACTATCAGCAGCATATGTTTGTATGGACATTTTGGGACATGTATGCATATATATATATATATATATATATATATATATATATATATATATATATATATTATATACATACATACATACATACACATTTTCCTACTGTTGAATGACTGTGCTGCATGGCTGCATGATATATTTGAAAAAACATCAGACATATCTACATCTCAGATGGCTTAGTGGTAAATTGCTTTGGCTATAGTGTGCAGGGTCCTGGGTTCAAGCCTTCCAAGGGCTGATTATTTTGTTGCAGGACAGAACAAGGGCTGTTGGATACAGAGTGATTAAGCCACTTTTAAGCAGTTGTAAGCAAGTTTGCATGGCAGTAAGTAATGTTAATGTCTGGTTAAATATGTTTATAGACAATTAACCTTAAAAGTGCTTAATCTGTGTAGACATTGCTGAGTGCCACTCAAACAGTCTTAATCCCGCTTACTACTGCTTAAAACAGTGTACTCCCACTTACCCCATGCTAATTATTTTAAAAGAAAAGAAAAAAGGGGTGATAAGAAAGTGGTGAAAAAGGGGCACACAGAGGGAAAGACAATAGGGAAAGTAGCTAGGGATGTGCAGGACAGGTGTAGGGAAGGTCCATAGCTGTCCATTTCTTCTACAGCAACAGCTGTGCATATATACTGAATCTGGAGGTATATTTGGACACTCAAACCCCTGAGAAAGGGGTGAGGACAACAATAATATGTTGTGAAGCCAATTAGACCAGATTACATGTGTCCGGTGGACACATGTGTGAAATGGACAGCTATGTATGGGGCAAATTTTTTTTTTTTTTGGAACAGATTGCCCTTTTTTAAGGTGAGAGTGGGATGTTGGGGAAGGATAGTAGGTATATTTGGGGAGGAAGGTTGGGTAGAAACACAGATAAGACAAACAAGACAGCATACAAGGGTGGTATATGACACATGTGGGGGTAAACACCTTGGATGGGGAGGGGTGTTTGGAAAATCAGAAGCCCATGAGCCCCCAAATGGAAACAGTGGGACTGAGGTCCCCACCCATGGGCAGTCACTGCTGCACCTTCATGGCCTCAAAGGTGGCTGTGCTGGGGGCTGAGCAAGAGGGGCAGGCTGACCCTCTAATTGCACCATGTGGCCCTGAAGCTGGGGTAGTGCACCTCCAAACTCCTTTCAGAGCTCGCTATACATCAATCCCTGGACCTGGCTTTGGGTGATGGTATCCTGTCTGCACCCTCTGCCAGGGGGGGTGGGGAATGAGCCCCATCCCCTGAGGTGGATCCACCTGAAGGTGGTGCAAGACCAGTGGACGAGGAGGTCCCAGGGTGGGTCCCAGAAGTGCTGGGGCCAGGTGCCATGACCAGATGAGGTGGGTCCGCTGGGACTGGCCTTCCCAAACATGCTATGGTGTTGCAGTTTTAGAGCATACGTGGGTTAGTAATAGTCAACACAATCCAGGATCATTAAAATTTCTCGCCTGACCCTCCTCTGTGGCTTTATTGTTTCACCTATTGCATCGTTTTTTGGATTACAATCCAGGATTAGTTATAAAAGCTGCAGATTTGGAACAGTTAGATAGCAAACAGAACACATGCATATATGGAACCACAGTGGCAATTACAATGGCATGCAGGTTACATTGATTGCAACAGGCCACCAATTATAGTATTTCAACATGAAACATTAATAGAAACACATTTCAATATTTGTTGAATAGGACATATGTCCCAACAGTAGGTTTGGTGTAAAACATATCCATTAATTAGTGTGTTTAGATTATTGTTGCAGATATGGTGGGGGGGGGTGTCAATTAACAACTTGTATATCCTTGCAACTTTAATGATCATTGCTCTAGTCATTACTTTACAGGTATTATTACTATAACCTATGGTCTTGGTTTGGGCAGTGGTAGCAAAGTTAATGATCATTGTGCTAATCATTACTCTGCAGGTATTATTACAATAACCTATGGCCTTGGTTTGGGCAGTGGTATGTTTGTACCCAGTGTATAATTCAACCTTCTTATAGCTACTTTGTACTTTTCTTACCTGGAAGACCTGTGAGGAGAATGGTTGTTAACAGTACCTGACTCTTTCTACACATATTCACAAAATCCTAGTTGAATTATGCATACAGCTTACTACCACCCCTGGGATTCTAACCATGGCTGTGTCTGCTGAAAATACAAGTTGTGTTTCATCAGAGTGAACTATTGAGAAACTGCTGTCTCTTCCTTCAATGTTTTCTAAGTCTCTCTTGGTTGTACAATCTGACCTTGTAATTACAACATTCTTATACAGACATTCCTAGACTTTTTTTATGTAGCACAATGTGGGAAACAGTGGTTAACACAACATTACTATTCATATATCAGATATTGGTGAATGCAACATTTCAAGCCATACAATACCAGAGTAAACACAACCAGTCCACGATTTAGAACTTCATTGCCAGGCAGTTACAGTTCTCTTACCTGGAAAACCTGTGGGGGGAATGTTTGTTAAAACTAGCTGACTGTTTATACACATATTCACAAAATCCTAATTTAAATTATGCTTACAGCTTACTACCACTCCCAGGATTCGAGCCATGGCTATGTCAACTAAAAATACACCAATTTGTGTTTCATCAGAGTGATCTATTGAGAAACAGCTGTCTTTTTTTTCAATGTTTTCAGTTTAATTCTCTCTTGGTTGTACAATCTGACCTTGTAATTACAACATTCTTATACAGACATTTGTAGACATATTTTTGATATTGCACAGTGTGGAAAAAGTGGTTGACACAACATTACTATTCAGATATCAGATCTTGGTGCATGCAACATTTCAAGCCATACAATACCAGAGTAAACACAATCAGTCCAGGATTTAGAACTTTATTGCCAGGCAGTTACAGTTTTATTTAACTATGACCTATGTGGGACTATTACTGTCATTGTCAGGTTTATTCAGTACAAACCATACACATTTTTATACTGCCAGGTGACATTCTACTCCTTTATATTTATTTGATATGACTACTACAAGCAGGATTGTTACTCACCAGCCTTGCGACTCACCCTTTGCAGCCTACTGGCATGGGCTTCCTGGTTCGCATCCCACTCAGCTGAAGCTGTAATGAAAATAGAGAAACATTTAGGTATACCTATCCATCACATACACAGTCTGGACTTTGGTAAACAGTTATTGGTATGAATACTTACTCACTGCTGGGACATCACCCCTCTGTCTTGCTTCTTGGACTGACTGTTTCAAGAGCTCCCTCTTCCTCCATTTCAAGTCAGCATAGCAGTGCTGGACCTGCTCACCTGTCCGAGGGATACCAGTGGCACTGGTGAGATCACAAGCGAGACTTTCCCAGGCTTCCGCTTTGTAATCCTACCATGACCTTGGACTCCTGTATGCCCCACAACTGTGCCTAAAAGTGTATTCCCTCTCCAACACCTGCCATACTGCCTACAGTGGGGAGCTACAACCAGTTAAGAGCTGTATTCCCACCTGCGGGTATTAAATACGGCTGATTTTCCACCCTTTACCATGATTGGATGGTTTTGAATATGCTGTGCTAAGCTAAGCTATGGGCTAATCTGCTTAGCTAAGGTTGGCAGTGCTTAAAGGGGCAGGTTAAGCACTGTTTACCAATGAGTAAATCTAGCATTCATATGTACACAATGCTTACATCCGGTCAGCATAGCTGTGCAATGCTTAATATTGCTTATGTTTTATTTTATTGGAATATCACCTACATGGGATTGATTCATCATTCAGTACATATTATTTTATTTTATTATTTATTTATTTTATTTTCATTTGTTTACCGGGAAATTCCGACTGGACACAGGTCCTTTTTCAGTGGATGCCCGGGGAGAAAAGCTCCACATCATGTACATGATAAAAATACAAAGTTGCAGCAATAGTAAACAACATTACAGGTTGTTGGCTTTAATACAATAACAAAATACTGATTATCAACAGCATATACAGTAAATGTTGCAAGTTAAGATAGTTTCTTGTTGTTTATAATATTAGTAACAACGTTGTCAGTCAAGATTTTAAAGTATGTAAAGACAACTAGCTAATTCTGACTGTGGTTAGTAATGGCTGTAGTATAGTTGGGATAATAGTCTTGGTGGGGGGGAGGTAAGGGTGGGGTGTTAGTCTGGATTAGAACAAGGACAAAGCCAGTGCAAATTTAAGTGGAATTTGAGTGCATTCTTGAAAAGGCTGCTGGAAGGTAGAGTAGTTATAGAGGGTGGAAGATTGTTCCAAAGTTTAGATATGGTACATGAAAATATGGTTTCTTCTGTTGAGTTTTTGGGTTTGATAACAGTGAGTTGATTTTTGTTGCTTGGTCTTAGGGGGACTAGTGGAGGGATAGGGTTGGAGAAGGGTTTAAAGGGCAGGGATATTATGGACGTGGTTAATACATCTGAGTGAGGGTGAATTGATTAAAGTGAAGGAGTTGTGGGAGTTCTAGCCAGTTTAGTTCTTTAAGGGAGATACAATGATGGCTGCGGTACGAGGTTCCAGTGGCAAATTTAGCAATTTTGTTCTAACAAGCATCCAGTTTGTGTATATCTATTTGTCTAAGATTGGTAAGTATTGGGGATGCATAGAGTAGGGTGGAGATTAGCTGGGAATTGGCTATGGAGATTCTAGCCACCTTGGTTAGGAATTGGCGGCTTCGATATAATGCACCAAGTTTCGTGTGAACTTTTTTTATTGTGAGAGATATGTGGGTGTCAAATCTAAGTTTGTTGCCTATTTCCACACTGAGTAATTTTGTGTGTTCTGATGGAGAGATGATGGTATTGTCTTTGGCAAGAATGTTGAAGTGGGGGTGTTTTGGGTGGTTTTGAAAGGTTGGAACAGGAGAAGATTTGTCTTGCTTGAGTTGAGTAGGAGCTGAGCATTGGATAGCCAGCTTTCTACAGAAGAGAATGATTCCTTTGTGATTTGTTGCAGTTCTGGTAGAGTAGGGGCAGAGCAGATGAGAGTAGAGTCATCTGCGTACTGTATAAGAGATGATTGTGTGGTGGCAGTATGTAGGTTGTTAGTGAAAAGTGAGAATAGCAGAGGGCCAAGGAAAGACCCTTGGGGAACTCCAAGAGTAACTGGGAGGTGAGGTGATAGGTTATCATCCCAAATTACTGATTGCTGGCATCAGTGTAGATAGCTGTGGAACCAGTTGCAGGCTGATTGTGAGAAGGAGATGTTGGGGAGAGTAGAAACTAGTAGCTCATGAGATACCATGTCAGAGGCCTTTGAGAGATCTAGAAATATGGCAGTAGAGAAGAGGCCATTGTTTTTGTGATGAAATATAGTGTTGGTGAAGGAGAGCAGTGCGGAGGAAGTGCTGTGATTTGGCCTGAAACCATGTTGGGTTTTGGAGAGGAGATTATTAGCTAAGAGGTAGTTGGAGACCTGGGTGTTGATACATTTTTCAAGTATCTTGGAGAAAGGTGAGATGATAGCAATGGGGCAGTAATTGGGAATGATGTGAGATATTTTCCATATAGAGGGAACATAGCCTTCTGTTATGGAACGGTTGATTAGAATTGAAATTGGGTAGGCTAGTGTATCAGCTGCAATTTTAAGTATTCAGAGGGGAGGTTGTCAGCTGCGAGTTTGGTGGGTTTAAGTTTTGACAGTAGTATTTTTATGTTGGAGGTAGGCACTGAGGTGAAGAAGAAAAGAGGAGTGGGGGGTTAGGGTTAGGAGTTGGTCGGCTGTTGTAGGGAAGTGTTGTTTGTTTAGAGATGTTATAGTTCAGTGAAGTGTTTGTTGAAGGATTCAGCAATACTGCTGGAGGAGGGTGGAATGGATGGCTGGAGGAATCAACCTTCCCTGGGTGGAGGATAGTGTTAATAGTGGATCAGAATTGATTAGGGTTGTGGTTGGTAGAGTTTAGGGTGGATTTATAGTAGAGGGATTAGTCTAATTTTATTTGCTTTTTGGATTTATTGCACAGTTCAAGGAATGATTGCCTATCTGAGTTATTTCTTGTTAGTTTCCAGTGCTCCCAGGCCTTATCTCTGGATTTCATTAGAGTTCTGGTGGTCTTTTGTAACCATGGGGCACGTCTGGATCTGACTTTGGCATTTCTTACAGGAGCATGGGTGTTTAGGATGGAGAGGAAGGTACTGTTGAAGTGGACAGCCTCATCTAGGTTGAGGTATTTTAGTGGTGACCAGTTCATTTTTTGAGGGAGGAGATGAAGGAGTTGGGGTTGAAGTTGCACTTGTTCCGTATTTGACTGTGGATAATGGGCTTCAGACTGTTTGTGTGGTGCCGAATTAGGAAAGTGGGGGAGTGGTCACTAAGACTGTCAGGTAAGCAGCCTTCTAGGTAAGAGTGAGGGACTTTTTTGACTAGGATCCAATCAAGTATGGTATGATTGTTAGGGTTTTTGTTGATTCAGGTAGGGGATTGGATGAGTTGAGTGAACCCATGGAGATTAAGATGAATGGCTGGGAGATTATTACAGGATAGCCAGTTGATGTTAAAGTCAAAAAGAATGATGGTTTCCTGGGGTAGAAATAGATTAGCCCAGCTCAAGAGATTTTCTAGGGTATAATATTTTACCCTGGTGGGAAATAGCATCCTATGATATTGATTTTTTTGTTTGGGTTTAGTTTGAGATTGGCATAAAGGATTTCTTCATTGTTGTGGTGAAGGGCAGATGTGTCCAGGAGTTGAATATTGAGGTGGTGTTTAAATATCAATGCTATACCATCTCCTTTTTTGGACAATCTGTCTATGCGAAGGATGTTGCATTCAGGTGGAAGTATTTCCTCACTTTTGATATGAGGTTTGAGCCAGGTTTCAGTTAGGAAGAGAATATCTGGGGAATATATGCTTATGCTGTCATGTAGGTCTTGAATTTTATTGCATATGCTTCTGATGTTTAGAGACATTATAAGTAGGTCTGTTTTTTTTTTTTTGGCTAGGAGTTGAGTTGTGGGTGGTTGCTTGGACTAGTGTTTGTGGTTGGGTTGGATTTGGTTGGACCAGGGTTTGGATGGATCTCTCCAGCCAGGGCTAGTTCATAGAGGGTGTTTAGGATATGTTTTATATACATAGTAAATTGCTTATGGTATCTTAGGGATATTTTATTTTTGAGTGTGTTAGGTGTTTGGTAATGTAGTGTGTGTATTAGGAGGATGTTTTTGGTGGCAGGGGTTGTGTAGTTATAGTGTAAATGTTTGAGGGAAGGTGTTGAGAGAGTACAGTGGAAGTTGTTGGGGCTTGTGACTGTGGAGCCTTGGTAGGATGTAATTTGAGCTAGAACTACGCAGGTTAGGATTGTTATTACATTTAGTGGTAATTAGCGGTGAGGTTAAGGCTAAGAATAAATGTAGAGGTACTGGGGCCGAGTGGGAATAGGGGGCAGGGAAGGGAGCAAAGTGAGCGTAGTGAACAGAGCGGGCTAGATCCCCCCAGGATAAAGATTGCAGGGGAAGTGTCTAAATAGCCAATTTGTTATGAGTTATTAGACTCTAGTAGGGAAAAACAGTCTATAGACCTGATTTCAACTGTGTCCTTTCTGGGTAGATACCTAGTTTGAAGCAGACAAAAAGTGGCAGTTTAAGTACCTTTTTGCCTCTATTTTACAAGTGGGCAATTCCAGTGTATCTACTGGGTTACCCTTTTTCCACCTAGAGCTTTATCTTGGTTTACTGATAACTAAAAAGAAAAAGTTTAACTGGAGAATGTATTTACAGATGATGGGGGTGAGGAGCAGCTGCTGTCCCTAGCTGTGGGTAGAGCCAGTTATTTCTGCTTTAGACCAGGTACTTTCTACAGTAGCAGGCTAAGAGGGAAACATAGCTAGACACCTACAGTAACTTATTTTCTTTTTAAAGCCCTTGAGTCCTTGTTGCTGGTTTCTTCACTGCAGATGCAGTCAATGGCCAAGGATTCAGCAAATGGGGGACTGAGATAGAACCCATTTGCAGGGACAGTGGTCAAGTAACTTATTTTCTTTTTAAAGCCCTTGAGTCCTTGTGGCTGGTTTCTTCACTGCAGATGTGGTCAGTGGCCAAGGATTCAGCAAGTGGGGGACTGAGAGAGATCCCGTTCACAGGGACAGTGGTCAAATAAGAAACACCACGAGCTGAAGAGAATGGACAGCTGCTGCTAATTTATTTACCTTCCCTGACATCCTCCTCTGTGCTGTAATTACATTTATTCTTGTGTGACTATACTGTATGGGGCACTTGTGTTTATATGGGGGTTTTACTACTTTATTACACTGACACCTCACATCTGGGCCTAATACACTACTCTTGTTGAGAAATATAAGTTACTTCCTACATAAATATACAAATAAATTAAAATTGTAATGATTGCATATACAAAATGGAAATGGATTTGGTGAGGCTTGAACCATGAATAACTACATGGAAGGTGCACACTCTAACCATTACATTGTTGCACTAATGTTTATGTTGGATGTCTATTGCTATTTAACTTATCGTGCTGTTTCAGCTGGGCTTAGCATAGCTAAGCAACGGGCACATGCTATGCTTAAACTTTATTGCACATGTGAAAAAAAAAATATTTGTTACATTTTTTTTTTACTTCGTAGCCTTCAGAATATTCATGTTAATGCTAAACCTGTTATTCTATCAACTTTCTAGGTTTGTAGGGACAATTGTCCCTTATGGCTTTGCCCAGATTTCTTACTCTGACGGGTTGAGAGGTGTGCGTTATATACTTCATACCCTTCAGAAAATTCATGCTAATGCTAAACCTGTTATTCTATCAGCTTTCTAGGTTTGTAGGGACAATTGTCCCTTATGGCTTTGCCCAGATTTCTTACCCTGATGGGTTGGGAGGTGTAACGAGCAATCTCACTCTATTTAAATTGTCGTACGGCAATTCTGGTGTGCAGGGGGCGTGTGTATTGTGAGAGCACTGCTGACAGGCACACCCCTTGCACTTGTACACAGAACTGTGTCCGTATTACAGCATGCCTTCATGAATATGCATGGCACGCTGCCGTGCTGCATAGGAATGGTCCCTTCCATGCAGGAATATGATATTTGTACAAGGATGTTTACTGAATCCGGGGGTCTGAGTTTCAGGCAGCACATAAGGTACACAAAATAACTCTTACATCATTAAATAAGAAATAGTGTGCAGTAAAAGTCCACTTTCTGAATTGTTCATGTGCTGATGTGTACTTTCCTTACAGATGATCATACAAGAGGGAAAACAATAGAAAACCACTTCATATTTTGTGATAACAGACCCTGATTTAACAAAACATGTTCCAGATCTGATACTTTCCTTATTTTATGTGTTTTTTCTCCATTCGTAATTTTATTAGTTACAAAGTTTTAATTGTTTATTGGCATTATTCTACTTTGCTTTACAGTTTTAGAACGGTTTTTCGTTTATATAGTTTTTATACCGTATTAGAAGATGGAGGAGACACCAGAAGTCGGACCAGGCTCCGGTAGCCATGAAGTTCCTAGCAACAATAAAGGAATGAAAGCGCTAGACAACAGTTCGGCCTCAGCTGTGTTTTTTCTCCATTCGTAATTTTATTAGTTACAAAGTTTTAATTGTTTATTGGCATTATTCTACTTTGCTTTACAGTTTTAGAACGGTTTTTCGTTTATATAGTTTTTATACCGTATTAGAAGATGGAGGAGACACCAGAAGTCGGACCAGGCTCCGGTAGCCATGAAGTTCCTAGCAACAATAAAGGAATGAAAGCGCTAGACAACAGTTCGGCCTCAGCTGTGTTTTTTCTCCATTCGTAATTTTATTAGTTACAAAGTTTTAATTGTTTATTGGCATTATTCTACTTTGCTTTACAGTTTTAGAATGGTTTTTCGCTTATATAGTTTTTATACCGTATTAGACGATGGAGGAGACACCAGAGGTTGGACCAGGCTCCAGTAGCCATGAAGTTCCTAGCAACAATAAAGGATTGTAAGCTAGACAACAGTTCGGCCTCAGCTGTGTTTTTTCTCCATTCGTAATTTTATTAGTTACAAAGTTTTAATTGTTTATTGGCATTATTCTACTTTGCTTTACAGTTTTAGAACGGTTTTTCGTTTATATAGTTTTTATACCGTATTAGAAGATGGAGGAGACACCAGAAGTCGGACCAGGCTCCGGTAGCCATGAAGTTCCTAGCAACAATAAAGGAATGAAAGCGCTAGACAACAGTTCGGCCTCAGCTGTGTTTTTTCTCCATTCGTAATTTTATTAGTTACAAAGTTTTAATTGTTTATTTTATGATATGTTGCCCCAATACCAAAAGAAAGAAATATAGAGTTTTGCTCTTGTTTAAAAGCAGTGGATTAAGATTGCTTATTTGTCCTCCTGTTCACTTTCATTGGTGAATACATTTTTGACATACAGAAGTGCTGTACATGATAAAAGGTAAACACCGAACTAATTAACTTTTTTCTAAGTTATAAACTTCTAAGTAAACATTAAGTACAATCCATTAAAAAAACTTCATACACAAAACATAGAGGAAGAAAATAGTGGCCCTACGTTCAGGTAAGGTGTCCAGCCTTGGAAATATTAAACAAGCCTTCATATAGGAAACAAATACATTTTAAGCTGGATGATGTTAACATTACCACCATGATGGGTGCCCTGCTTTGTTTCACCAAAATCCTGATAAGCCCGCTTTTAAAAAATGGCATACAAAGGTGTACAGAGAAATTGCAAGGAAAGAAAACATTAAAGGCAGACTTTTTTTCCCAGCAAGCTTAGTTTCTATAGTCCAAATAAAATAATAAATAACTTTAATATAATGCAGAGCTAGAAAATACCCATGCTGTATATGAATACAGCTACTACAGTGAAGATATGTTCATGTATTTATTGGGATCAGAATGAATATATTTTCTTCCCTTGATGTTTGCATCTCACGTGATAGGACTTTTTTTACCCCATAAAGGGCTGCAATATTCTGTTTTTCTAACTAAATCATATAGGTAGAACTGGTTCATTGTGAAACCCAGTTGATTGCTCTGTTTATTAAATAATTGCTATTTTTTTGTACCCAGCATAGCTGTCTGTCATCAGCTGCTTCCTGCAAACCCTTCATGATTCTGTTCTCTGGTACTCCCAGCAGCCCTCCATCTTCCTCCCATTATCCAGACTTCCTGAATTAAATGATTGGCTGTAGTCTCAAGCCAGGTGATTTCAATGGCAGTGAGCTTAACATACAAATGCCTAAGTGAATATGCTAATTCCATTCTTAAATGTGCAATTACATGTAATATTTTATGAAAATGAATTATGACAAAAACATGGACTAGATATTAATGGATGCTATACATTAAAAAATATATAACTCACAGATGAGCATATAGTTATGAGGTAATCATTGCATATCATCAAGCATCCAGACCTGAAGCAATGCTCATGTGTCATTCAGCTTAATCTATGCTTCAGTGGGAAAGAAACAATGACTCTGGCTCAGTCCATCTGGGTTCTGTTAGAGGTTTTCTTACTGGAGGACTTGATGAAGAATGACCATTAATATTCATAGTTAGCTTGCCCATCTTAGGGGAGGGGAGACAGCCTATCTCATCATGCTGCTGCCATCTTCTGGAGACAGGGTGGTACAGTACAAGGTTAGAGACAAGGTAATGGATGTAGTACCCTAGCCTGGCTCTGGCAGACATGATTTTGTGCTGCAGCTAACAGGCAGTGTTCATAGGATTATAGGATCATAGCAGGTTACTAAGCTAATGGCCCTGGGGCCCTTAAAAGCCTAGCCAAGAGTTTATCCCCAAAAAGAAACCTCAGTAAGTACTTGTTGGCTCTGTCAGTGAGGGACACAGGTGGAACCCCTGGGACAAATTTATGGTTTCCCATCCACTCATCAAGGTTGTTCTTGAATAGGGTCAGCAAGGTGCTCTGTCTGACATGTATGGGAAGTCTATTCCAGAGACGGGACACCCTCTGGGAGATAAACCTGTCTCTCCAGCAGATTTTGTTGATGTTGCATATTAGATTCACGCCTTCTGAACAGGTAGTGCATGGGGAGTTAGACTTATGGATATAGAGCATCTGTAGTAGGGCAGGGTCTGAGATTGCTTTGTAGGCAAAACACAGATCACTCCTCAGCAATCAGTATGATATGGAGTAGAGTGATAGTGATTTGAGCCTGTCTGCATAGGACAGGTGTTGGAGGCCATGGATTCTCTTTGTTAGGTATTTCAGTGGCCTTTCCAGTTGGTGCAGATATTTGGAGAGGTACATTCCAAATGGGGCATTATACTCAATTATTGGTCTAATGAGGGAGGAGTATATAGGGGTAATAACCTGCTTTTTTCTGGATGCAATCCCTCTACCTATGAGATGAACCAAATAAAAGGCTTTCTGACCACTGCCACTACATGATGTTTGAATGTGCAGTTGTTATCAACCTGAGAGCCCAGGTCGCTCACCACAGGTTGTGTGCTTAGGGGGTTGCTGTTGATGTGGTAATCAGCAGAGGTCATGTTTTTGCTGAATGGTATGATGATACATTTTTTTGCATTTAGCTTGAGGCCATGACTTTGTCACCAGTCATTAGTTGCTGTGATACCCTCTTGCAGTATGTCAGCATCATTTGGGGAGTCAATGACAGCATCCACCTTACAGTCATCCACAAACTTGGTCAGCCACAGGCCTTTTGTCTTTGCCTGGACCTCTGAGAAATAGATGCAAAACAGTAGGGGTCCCAGGACAGATCCCTGGGGAACTCCACTAGTGACAGGTCTGCTATCGGAGGTGGAGATGCTTATTTTGATGGGTCTATATTAAAACAACTAAAGTTCAGAATTTTGAATGCTCACATGAGCAGAAATTCAAGAACTCGAAATTGCTATTGTAGAGGGCTGTGCCCCCACACTTCCCCCGCTAAATATATATTCCATCTCCGAGATCACACTACAGTGATGAAAGGGCAAATATTCCGATCTTCACTGTACTGCGATCAAAAAATAACATTGAGTTCCTGAATTTCCATTCATGTGAGCATTCAAAATTCTGAACTTTCATTGTTCTAATATAGACCCTATTTTGACTGAGGGTCTTGTCAGTGAGCCAGTTGGCCACCCACCTGATGAGATAGGGATTTACTCCAAGTTGCGTTACCTTTTCGATGATGCCCGAGTGGGGGGATTGTGTCAAAGGCCTTGGCCAAGTCAATGTAAGCTGTATGTACTGACTTTCCCTCATCCAGGGCCTTGGTGACAGTCTCAAAGAAGTCAACCAGGTTAAACAGGCAAAATCTGTCCTTGACGAATCCGAACTGGCAGGGGTCAAGTGCTTGGAGATTGCCTATGTCCTTGTTTACAAGATCCATAATAATATGCTTTATGACTTTACTGATCAGACTTGTCAAGCTAATGGGGTGATAGTTTTCAGGGTCAGTAGTGGCAATGGCAGTTCTCCACTCTGCTGGAGTGAAGCCTGTACTTATTCTCTTGTTGAATAGGGTACTCAATGGTGAAGCTAATTCTTGCTGGAGATGGTGCAGAATATATCCTGGGATACTGTCAGGTCCCATGGAAGCTGTGTTTTTTGCCTTGGATAGGGTCTGTAACACTTGATCTATGTAGCTGTGAGGAGCGGGACAAGTATCAGGGATGGTGAAAGGACCTTTGGGGGGACAGGGGGTGATGTTTGCACTGATCCTATCTGCTAGCAGGTTGGCTAAGTCAACTGGATCAGTGAAAGTGATATTGTTAAGTACTAATTCGGAACACAACTGAGTTTTGCCACAGAGGTTCCTGACGTAACTGAAGAAGACTTTATGGTTTCCCTTTGATATGGAGGCTAGTTTCGATTCATAATTGTCCCTGGAGGTTTTCACTAGTGATCTAATTTGCTTGTTGAGGCTAAGAATGGAGTTTTTCCAATCTGGAATTTGTTCCTTTTTACCCTTGGACAGCAGATTCTTCCTTTTATTGTAAAGCCTGTCGATAGAGGATGTCCACCAAACAGGTTTGTGTTTCCTTGAGGAGCAGGTTTTAGTGGTATTGGATATGGCTGAGTCCATGCAATTGTACAGGTGCTTGTATACTGCATTGGCTTACTGTTCGGCATAGATTTCTGCATCCTCTGAGGGGTGCGGTGGTGTGAAGCTACAGATACCCTCCCTTAGGAGATTGTAGTCAGCTTTTGAGAAGTTTTTTTAGCTTGATTATTGCTAGCAGAGAGTTGAGTGGGATAGAAACTTTGAATGAGACAATCCGATAATCTGATCTATCCAGGGAAGAATATAATATGGCAGTGGTGCAGAGGTCACCCATTTTGGTGAGAACCAAGTCCAGAATGTTATCTCCCCTTGTGGTGGATGAGATGAGCTGGTCTAGTGAGTTAGAATTGATGAAGTTGAGGAATCATTGAGAGAGTGCATTAGTGCAAGAGTACTTCACCCAGTCTATGGTAGGGTAGTTGAAGTCACCAAGGATCAGAGTGTTAGGGGGTACCTTGATGGAGTCAAGTAGATCCAGGTAAGAGGAGTGGGTGTCCTGAGTCATGGAGGGGGTCTATAGCTTGCTATAACTTGGATGGGTATCTTGCCAACTGTCAGTTGTACCTGGAGTAGTTCCAGTGAGTCATACTGACAAACCAGTCTGATGGTGTGCCTGCCCTTGATGAAGATGGAGATTCCACCACCCTTAGTCTTCCTGATCTCATTTTGGGGTTGTAATGTGTGGAATGAGGTATAGCCTGGTAAGGCAGGGGTGCTCTCCGCAGCCCTGAATCAAGTTTCCATGACCGCACAGACATTAGCATCTTCCCATGCAAGGAGGGCCTCCAGTGCCCATTTTTAGGTTAAGGTTCCTAGCGTTAATCAGTATGACCTTCAATTTTCTTTTTGACAGATCTTTTATGTTGGAAGGTTTGTCTTTGGGACATTGCCTAAAAAAAAAGGCACAATGGGGAGGCGAGTCTTGGCCAGGATCCAGAAACCCAGTGGTGACAGGTGAAGGCCATCTCTGGCAAAGCATCGAGGCCTGTCGACCATGTCATCCCAGGCAGACAGATACTGGATCCCTTGGAATGACACCAGAAACTAAGCCAATTGTTGAAGTCAATTATTTTTTGTTGGTATTATGGTATCATTCATGGTGATGGTAGGATGCTGCTTAGGGCTAGGGTCATACCTGCCTGGAACGCATACTCTGAAAGTTCAATCATGTCTCTCTTCATGTAGTCCAGGGAGGTACATCTCAAGTCATTCACACCAACATTTACAATGACAGAGTTGTACTTGTACTTGTTGTGGAGAGACTTACGTGCGTGTGTGATGTGGCAGATTCTGGCACCAGACAGACAACTGACCATGACCTTCTCCTTATCAAGCCTGATGAGGAGGACATCGGTGTGCCTCACAATTGAGTCTCCAATAACTAGTGCATTTGGTTTATTGTTATGTCTTGTGGGCTGTAATGGGTTATTGTTTTGACTTATGGGGTGCATTTGTAAGACACTGGTGTGCTGTCTGCTGCATGTGATGTGTTTGGTGTTAATGTGTGGAATGTTTGTGAGTGTGTTTTGGAGGTCTCTGTTGTTTGAGTAATTTTTTGAGGACCTTTGCATAGGTGTGTGTGTGTGTGTGTGTGTGTGTGTGTGTGTGTGTGTGTGTGTGTGTGTGTGTGTGTGTGTGTGTGTGTGTGTGTGTGTATGTGTGTTGAGCTTGGCTATGTGATGTGAGTGGAGTGGTGTTTGTGCTGAGAATCTCCTCTTTCTCAGTAGTACTAACCATGGCATGAGAGAGTATGCACTCCAGGTTACTGATGTACATACATTTCTCACAGGTGGACGAATTATGTGCTAGGAGAAGAGGGTTGTCAGAAAACATGAGGCAGTTGCTACACTGTCTCAGTATGCCCATGTCGACCAGACTTGCAGGAGAAACTGATGGGAATTGTCCAGACATAGTATTCCAATTGCTTAGGTGGACTTATGGAGAGAAGGTTTTGATAAGAGTTTGTCCACATAAGTGTAGACCACAAGAACCTTCTTAAATGTAAAGTAACTGGCCTGAAGCACAAGTGCTAAAACCAAAGCAAAAATGCTTAGAATAATGGATAAATGTAATCAGGCTACTAACAAGCAGGAATAAATGCAGCAGGACAAAAGCACTTGAACACTTAAGAGCACACAGCGAAAATAAGGTAATGAAATATGAACACAATTAAAGTAAAAGCAGCTGAATAAAGTGCAATTTTTTTTTAAGTGGAGAGGGAAGAAACAGTAGACAGTTCAAGATTAGGGAACTAAGGGGGTTGGCCTTCCCAAATATTCTCTCTCTACTCAGAACACTGAGCTGATGAGATAGAATAGGGAGGAGTGTTGAAAGTCAAAGAAGCAAAGGGGGTACTCCTAACCAAATAATCTCACTGAACTACGTTGAGTGATCAAATGAGATTGGACTGAGAGGAGTGACCAAAATCAGATTTAGAGCAGGGGAGGGCAATTCCAAAGCCACCAAGTTTAACACTACAACAACAATTGGGTGGGAAAAACAGTGCAGGCAACAAAGGACAGAAACAATAAAGCAAATATATAAATAATAAAGCAAATATATAAATACAGTACAGTGCAAATCAAGATGCAAAAAGTGTACTTATCAGTTTGGTATATCAGACGGTAATAGAATCCAACACAGCCAGGAGAATTTAGCTCTGCTATATCAATTATGCACAAATTCACAGAAATGAAGTCTGTATTAGAAGTGCAACACAGAAAATACAGCTCAGGCAATAGCTAACACCTAAGATGGCCTGGCTCAACAACCCCCTGCCTGAAACTATCTACTGAGCTACCCTGAGAAACAAACAGTGCAGACAACAAAGGACTGAAACATTACAGCAAATACATAAATAATAAAGCAAATATATAAATACAGTACAGTGCAAATTGAGTTGCAAAAAAGTGTACTTATTTTTTTAATTTCTCCAGATTTTGTGTTTCTAATACCATGGTGGGAATGGACCCCATTCCTAAGTCAAAGTACTATTAAAGTTCATGAAATTAGTATTGCTTCACTCTTTGATGTCAGCCAAAAGTGATCTTTGCAGTACCCACAAAGTGCCCAATAATTACTCCTTCTGCAATTCGTACAGAGTTACATGTATTGATTGCGTATTTAAATAGGATTGTAGACTCTTTTTTTATAAGACCCGTTGCTCCTACTTCTATTGCAACTATCTGGACATCTTTCTTCCAAATTGCTCTCATTTCTGCTTGCAAATCCTGATATTTTATGACTTTGTGTCTCTCTGTACGCAGGACACTGTAGTCACTGGTTGTAGCGATTTCCATGATCAATGCTACTTTTGTCTTCTTTTCCTGGACCACTATATCTGGTTTTCTAGCATCTATCTTTTGAACTGTTGGTAATGGGTGATCCCAAGTGATGTAGATTTCATCATTTTCTATTATGCTTTGTGGCTCATATTTCCAGTGTTTTTCAGCAACTTCAATACCATAATGTTTGGACAATCCCCAGTGCAACAGTCTCACCACATTATTATGCCTTTCAGTATATGGTCCTTCTGCCATTAGTATGTCGCAACCAGCAATGAGGTGTGCAACTATTTCCAATTCTGTTTTACAAAACCTACATTTGTCTGTTTCTCCCACATGTTCAATGGACTTTATAAACCAGTGTGTACATAGCCCACTATCTTGGGCCACCAATATTAACCTTTCATCTCTTGGTTTAAATTCACCTCTCTTTAACCATGCCTGCATTTGTTCCTGATCAACATGAGGTTCTTCCAGAAGTTTTCTATACTTACAACTATATTAATGCTTTTTCCACATTTCTTGCCTTCTCATCTGGTCCTTCACCTTATATTCTTTCTTTTGTTTTTTTTGGCACATTCAGTAGCTGCCTGATTTTTATAGGTTCATAGGTTCATACTAGGCTATCTGCCCTAGGGCATTTATAAGCCTAGCCAGAATGTGTTTGGCTTTCGCCACCCATTTTAAATTTATTTTGCTATGCCCTTTTTCGAGGTTAGTATACTGTGCCTCTGTCTAACAGTGACACAGAAATGATACCCGGGGTAAACCTACGATCTCCCATCCACTCATCAAGATTCCTCTTGAAGAGAGTCAATGAGGGACTCTGCCTAACCTGGACTGGGATTTTATTCCAGAGTGAAGGGAGCCTCTGGGTTATGAATCTGTCCCTCCAGCATGTCCTATTTATTTCAGTGCTGAGCTTCAAGTCTCTCGAGCGCGTAGCTCGATGGGATTTGGATTTTCTGAGGTGCAGCATGCCCATTAATTCCGGGTTGGACATGGCTTTATACATCAGGCACAGATCACCTCTGAACAGGCGGTATGCCACTGAGTAGAGCTGGAGTTTCTTTATCCGGGCAGCATATGGCATCTGTTTGAGCCCTTTGATCCTCTTGGTGAGGTACTTTTGGAGTCTTTCCAGTTGATACAGGTGTCTGGTAAGGTACATCCCAAAAGGGGCATTGTACTCGATTATGGGCCTGATGAGGGATGAGTAAAGAGGCACGATGACCTCCCCTAATCTAGATGTGAATCCCTTCATGATTAGGTGGGCTATATAAAATGTTTTTCTAACCACTTTGGCCACATGGTTGTCAAATGAGAGATTGCTATCAACTTGGGTCCCCAGGTCCCTAATTACTTCTTCTGTACTTAATGGATTGCCACCTATGTGGTAATTTGTGGGCACTTTGTTTTTGCCAAAAGGGATGACTAGACACTTTTTGGCATTTAGCTTGAGGCCATGGCTCTGGCACCAGTTGTCTGTTTCTATGAGGCCCTTTTGGAGGATGCTTGTGTCGGCTGGAGAGTCGATTATGGTGCCCATTTTGCAGTCATCTGCGAACTTGGTCAGCCACAGTCCTTCCGTGTTGGCCTGTACCTCCGAGAAATATATACCAAACAAGAGAGGTCCCAGGACTGAGCCTTGTGGGACACCACTTGTAACTGGTTTGGAGTCTGACATGGCTCCAGCAATTCTAACCATGTGGGTTCTGTCCTTGAGCCAGTTTGCAATCCATTTAGTGACATAGGGGTTTATATTTAAACTGGTGAGCTTATCTATAATGCCAGAGTGGGGTATTGTATCGAAGGCTTTTGCAAGGTCCAGGTAGGCTGTGTGGACCACCTTCCCCTCGTCAATGGCCTTGGTGACTGTTTCAAAGAAATCAACCAGGTTTAAGAGGCAGGATCTGCCCTTAACAAAGCCGAACTGGGTAGGATCCAGTGTCTGTAGGTCCCCAATATCTTTATTTATGAGGTCCATGATGATCCTTTCCATAGCTTTGCAGACCAAGCTAGTCAGGCTTATGAGGCTATAGTTTCCAGGATCCGTTGAGGCACCACCTTTATGGAGAGGGACCACTGTTGCTGTACGCCACTCTTTGGGCACATATCCTGTAGTAAGGCTGAGATTGAACAGTAGTTTTATGTTTGGGTTTAGCTCTTCTTGGAGTTCATGTAGGACGCAGCCCGGGACACCGTCTGGTCCCATTGATGCTGTGTTTTTTGCTTTGGAGTGGGTGGCTCTTACCTGAGCATCTGAGATGTCAGGGGGGCAGCACTCTGCTGGGATAGATATTTGCCCTTTTGGTGGGGAGGGAGGGGAGAAGTTTGCGCTGAACCTATCAGCTAGGATGTTGGCAATGTCTGTGGGTTCAGTGTATTTTTTGTCATTTTGGACTAATTCTGAGCATATCTGGGAATTCCCACCCAGGTTCCTAACATAACTAAAGAAAGCCTTATGATTATCCTTAGTGTCCTGTGAAATTTTTCTCTCAAAGCTGGCCTTAGACAATTTTATGAGTGCCCGTAGTTTTTTGCTAATACTGATCAGTGATGCTTTCCCTTTTTGGGAGTTTGCTCTATCATTTAGTAGCTTCCTCCTTCTATTGTATAGTTTGTTTATGACTGGGGTCCACCAGACAGGACGTCTGCCTTTGGAGGATTGGGTCTTGGTTTTATTTGGGATCGCATGATCCATGCATTCCTGAAGGTGTTCATAGAATGCATTTATAAAGGATTCTGCGGTCTGGGCCGTATTTTCCACAGGCCCGGGGGCTTTGAAGGATTCCACCTCGGTTTTGAGGTGTGTGAAATTTGCTTTAGAGAAGTTTTTCACTGCAGTTTTCTGGGCAGGGTGTGGGGTCGGGATGTGAATATCCAGTGAGATTAGTTTATGGTCTGATCTTACCAGTGAGGGATACACTTCTGGTCTGGAGCATAGAGTCCCCATGTTGGTGATGATCAGGTCCAGTATGTTTTCCCCTCTTGTGGGAGTGGTAACAAGTTGTTCCATAGCATTTGAGTTTATAAATTCTCGGAACCTTTGGGCTAGGGTGTTGGAGCTAGAGTAATGCTCCCAGTCTATGTTTGGGTAGTTATCTACTTGTGGTTTGATTTCCATTCCTGCTTGAAGCCAATATGCTTCTGCTAGCCTAAGCAGGGAAGTCATCTTAGATTTATTCTCCTCATGTTTCAAAACTTTCACTACGTTTGGGTCTTGTGAGGTGAACAGATATGTGTGGAGTCTCATGATTGCAGATCTATACATGTAATCAATTTCAAGGAGGCCCATCCCTCCTTCAAAATGGGAAATATATAATCTTGGTATGCACTTATTTTTATAAATCATTTGGTGAGCATGAAGCAACCTTCTTGTTTTCCTATCTAATCTATCCAGCACATTTTGGGGCCTGTCAGTCACTCCAAAACTGTAAGTTACGACAGGAAGAGCAAATTGGTTTATAGCTTGGATTTTGTTCCTAGATGTCAAAGCTGTTTTTTGGATTAATTTAAGTCTTCTGAAGTACTCTTACTAAGTTTTATTCACATTTGTTCATGTTTTATTGTTAATCCTTCATCAATTCCCAAATAATTTATACACTCCCTCTTGCTCAAGTTCTTTTATATCACATTATTGTCCCAAACTGATGTTTTGTTGGTGTTGCAGTTTTCCTGCTTTAAAGGTTGGTTTTGCACATTTATCAAGACCAAATGACATTCTTATATCATCTGAAAAAGTTTTGACAACTTGCAGTTATGCTTTTAGTTCATCATATGATGAGCTATACAGTTTCAAATCAACAAAGAGGAGATGAGAAGTCTTTGCACTTTGTTGTTTTCTAGGAGCCAAATTATAACCATGACCTAAGCTGTTAACTCATCCACTCCAGCAGAGCTCAGGAAGTTTGCACTGTAACTTCCAATGGGCAGAGCTTAAGCCTTTTGACAGAATCAAATTATGTTGGCACCTTTCAAACAAATATTCTTATCTGTGGAGCCACAGGGATGATGAAAGAAGTCTAAATGGCAAAGTCTTCAGCACAAACTATTTTTATAGTGGTGGTATTCTTTAGGTTCTAGGTCTTAAACTGAATTTTATAAGTCACAGTAAACACAGTAACTATTACATTTGTAATATTTTGTAAACAACTTACAATATCTCAACAACCGCTCAAGTTACACACATACTGTCAGCAGCATTTTATTTATCTAGCTGAGAGCTTTCATATGAGGCTAAGGAGCTCTGTCTGTGTTACTTGGTTGCTGAGATATTTAGAAAAATGTGAAAATTACATCTATATAAATTAATATCATAAAAACAGCAGTTAATATCTCTTTACCTGCACTAGACAGAGGTCAAATATTAATGCTTTTGACAGCTTTTCTTGCGGAAGTATTTTTCTTTCCTCTAATTTATCTCAATATTTTGTATATCTTGTGTCTGGAAATTCTAGGCTTTTTGCAATGCATAATTTCTTTCTTATCCTCAATAGTCCACTCTATCATCTTTATAGCTCTTCTTTGGCCTATCAATTTTTGTGATTTCTGTGAACTGCTACTTTCTTCCACAACAGGGGGGGGCATCCTCCCCCTGGGCGTGGCCTGGCCCCATTGCAGGCACGTTTCCTTATTTAGATGATTCTACACTTGGGCACTTTTTTATCCTGGGTCTTGTGCACCCAGCTATCGTTTTTAATTTTTGACCTACTTATATCCATGATATGTGCTATATAAATGCAGTCTGTATATCAGTATCGCCTTGGTGAGATTTTGTGAAAAACAAGGTACTCACCAAGACCCAGTTATCAGTTTGGTATATCTGATGGCAATAGAATCCAACACAGCCAGAAGACTTTAGCTCTGCTATATCAGTTCTGCACAAATTCACAGAAATGAAGTCTGTACTAGAAGTGCAACACAGAAAATACACCTCAGGCAATAGCTAACACCTTAGATGGGCTGGGTCAACAACCTGCCACCTGAAACTAGCTACTGAGCTATCCTGAGAAACAAACAGTGCAGACAACAAAGGACAGAAACAATAAAGCAAATATATAAATACAGTACAGTGCAAATCGAGTTGCAAAAAAGTGTACTTATCAATTTGGTATTTCAGATGGTAATAGAATCCAACACAGTCAGGAGCTCTGCTATATCAGCTCTGCTATTTCATCTCTGCACAAATTCATAGAAATGAAGTCTGTACTAGAAGTGCAACACAGAAAATAGGTTAGTCCTGCTAGGCCAATAGCCTCTTTTCAGGGCAGACCCAAGGTTGTAGTCATACTGGCATGGAAATTTTGGGCAGAACAATCCCTCCTTTTTTCAATAAATGCTATGGGATCTTCTACATTCTTTTGTGCTACCACCATCTCAGGCAGATAGGGATGGCCCATTATCAAACTGTTTTAATCCTCATTACAGCAGTTAGTTTGTAAAATAGAAGAATGAAGAGGCCAAACAGTCAGCTGGAAGAAAGTGTTGGTCAGCAGGGAGAACAGATGGAAAATACAGAGTAAAAAATGAATGCCTACTTTATTTTCATTCAAGTATCATGCAGAGAATGCAGTAGTTGTTTCATTTGTAAATGCCCTACATCCATAATAAGAGAAACAGATTCTAATTGGAGTACCACACATCAAATCCATGTACTACACCGCTTCATCTTTATTCTGACTATTGTTCTGATGGAATTAAAATCAGACGGTATTTAATATGACATGACATCAGAAAGTTTTGTGGCAAGACAAATATTTGCCATCAGTAAAACAGGCCAAATTTCCCCACTAACCTGGAAACATAACTGGAAACAAGTTTCTGTTAAGCAGAGTAACTTAACTACACATGCCACAGAAAACAAAGAATCATAAGTAATATGGGACATCTGCTGTTCTTTACTTAAAGAAAAATCTGTAAGCTTTGACAAATGTAAAATGAAGAGTCCAAACCAAAGGTGCATAGTATCTAATATCTCCTTCAATTGGCATTTGCTAACAGCACTGCATTGTCCTTGTATGCCATGCATATTTTGGTTCAGGTTTTTAAGGGAAGCTTTTCAATGTAGCTCCAAATGATTTGTATGTCTTTCATTTTTTATTTATTATGATTTGTATATCTTTCAGTTTTTATTTTTTATGATTTGTATATCTTTCAATTTTTATTTATTTTCTAAATGTGCATGATCCTCTTTTCAGCAGTTAGATCTAGATATGGTCTAGCAATCTAACTTACTTAGATTTGCACAGTACACATACAAACAGAGAAGGAATTACATAGAAGAATATAGAAAGAAACTCACTAACAGTCTGTAGTCTTAACCCTCTGTGCTGTGCTCCTAAAATCTGTATTTTCACAGAATGCACAGCTACAATGTTATATAAAGTCAGACCCCAAAACTAGACCCATTTGCCTGAAAGCATTGTACTGGGGTTATTTCTTTTAACTTGGATTAGTGTGAATTTTGGTCAAATGCTATAAAATTCAGTCATATTTTAGTAAAAAAAAATTCTTAAACTTTACAGGAATAGTTATGCTGATTTCACAGTATCTCACAAATATAATTCATATCTGCTGATGTCTTTGCTATGTCCTGTTAGACTATTCACAGCATTGAACTCACTGCTGCCTACCTACAAGGGCAACTAGCTTTGTCACAGACATGGGCCATAATCTCTTCTGTCTCCAGACTAGTGTAAAATGACTGCCTTGAACAGAAATGCTGAAAGTGACACCATACATTAAAGAGTAACCAGGCAACTGTATAGGATGGATGAAGAAGCAGCACCCTACCCCAATACTGTACTATACAGATGGCTGTTGCATTGTGTGGGAAAGGTTAAGGGAATCTTATAAAAGACTTTGTCAGACAAGAGGTTTTAGTCTGGTGTGAAAAAGATCATTAAGAAAACTAAGAAAGAAATAACAAAAATCTGACATAAAGTAAGTCACATTCAGATAAATGTATGGTGCATCCAGAGTAAAAGGTAACTAGGATGGAATCTGATGTAATGAAAGCCAAACCAACCGCCCAAGAGATTAAAATTAATCTGCAAGCTCACTGCAGTGTGTTACAAAGCAAGACTTCCTTTGGC
Source organism: Protopterus annectens (assembly GCF_019279795.1). Lineage (NCBI taxonomy): Eukaryota > Metazoa > Chordata > Ceratodontiformes > Protopteridae > Protopterus > Protopterus annectens. The sequence continues at coordinate 716,728,046 of NC_056750.1, forward strand.
CCTTGGGATTGTTTATACAACATCCAGACACACAAACAAGTGATCTGATAGGCTACAAGGTAAGTGTGCAGTCCGATGTAAAGTAATGGCTGAGGTTGACTTGTAAACTGCTTCATGAATATATAGTAAGTCCTTTCTTAAAACTACTGTGAAGATATGTGAAGGCTGCCAGCCTAGCCAGCTAGAATTTTGTAGATAATTCTGTCATTTATAAATATTAATATAAGCCACAGGCTTCACCTCTTAAATGGAAGGAAATGGTGTTAAATATTGAACGTCAAAAATGTAACAACAGTGAACTCTGCTGGAAGAAAGCAGATAAGTCAAGCCTTGTATAAATGTTTGATCTCAAACTCAGAGCCATGATGTCTAAACCAGCAGATTCTTTCTGTTGTTTTGAGACCAGAGTTAATTGCTAGAATTTGCATGTATAATGTATTTTATTGCTGTAGCTTCCTGACCAAGTGCAAGATCAAAAGGGCTGCTAAACTCCGAGTTTCTGTTAGCCTGGGAACCAGAGAAAAAATTATATAATCTAAAATGAATCAGTAGTACGGTGTTATCAATTTAAGGACAGAGAGACTCAGAGCATTTTGCATTTGTCTTCAGAACATCCAGCATCACCAGCACTGCTTTGCTTTATATGTAAGTTTATTTTAGAACTGTGTTTGCTCTTAGATATAGCTAGGAAATAGGAAGATTAGACTGGTTATTTTCTGTATTCATGTCAAAACTATTCTACTGTATTATTTTAAGCATTTTCCTATGATCTCTTAAAAGATTGTATGGCAGACAGAAGCTAAAGAACACAATTCAGCAGCCGGTAATAGCGTAAAAATAGTTTAATTTCCGCTTTCGTCACAACTTCATCAGAATACAAAAAATCATGGCACTAAAACAGTTTAAATAGCCTATTCAATTAAAGAACCAATTAGGTAATCTATGTGAATAGTAAAATAAATACACAAATCTATGCAAAAAAATGAAACCTCAAACATTAAAACAAGCCCTTAAATCTATACCATAATTTTTATTAATGGTTAATTTTCCGTTTTTTAAAAAACATTTTAAATTAATACTCTCATTTAAACCAGGATAGACATCTGACTTCAATTTAATCTGCCATAAACATTCTCTTTGCTCAATATAGTTCTTAAAATCCCCAGCCCTTTTGTCTGATTTACATTTTTCTAGTACTGAAAATAAAAATTTATTAAATGTAGAACATGAAATAGAGTGCTTATATAAAGCGTTGTTGTGATCCTTAGCTTTAATAGCATATAAATGTTCCTTAATACGAGTAGCTAAAGACCTGGATGTCATCCCCACATAGAATGCGGGGCAAGAGGAACAAATGCTAACATGAGAGTATTAATTTAAAATGTTTTTTAAAAAACGGAAAATTAACCATTAATAAAAATTATGGTATAGATTTAAGGGCTTGTTTTAATGTTTGAGGTTTCATTTTTTTGCATAGATTTGTGTATTTATTTTACTATTCACATAGATTACCTAATTGGTTCTTTAATTGAATAGGCTATTTAAACTGTTTTAGTGCCATGATTTTTTGTATTCTGATGAAGTTGTGACGAAAGCGGAAATTAAACTATTTTTACGCTATTACCGGCTGCTGAATTGTGTTCTTTAGCTTCTGTCTGCCATACAATCTTTTAAGTGGTTTTTCTGGTGTGTTTTTTGGTGTATTTTCCTATGATCTCTGAACTCTTGACTAGCACTGTATAATAAGAAGTATTGTCTTGTGTTCTTTACTATTTATTAAATATTTTTAAACCTTTCAAGTATGGGTGTTTTGTGTAGAGATAATTTAAACTCTAGAGTACATTGCATGTATATAGTGATACTGTACAAAGCCACTCCAATAGTCTTGCTGTTCAGTCAGACTTACCAGTTGGATAATAATATTGCACAGTAATAATTGGACACCGGTTGCTAAAGGCCTTTTTAGTAGCTGATAAGTAAAGGTCCTGGTGGCAGTGATTACTACCTTATAGCCTGGACAGAAGGGGCAGACCTACTGAACCTGTGCCAGCCTTCTCCAGGAGTGCCTGTGTGGTTGTATATAAATCATGTCTCAAAGTGTGTGTGTGTGTGTGTGTGTGTGTGTGTGTGTGTGTGTGTGTGTGTGTGTGTGTGTGTGTGTGTGTCAGGTACTTGGGCAGAGACATGAAGCACTGGTTGGACAGAGCGAGTGCTAGGAGGACTTGGCTTGGGACCCTGGCTAAGATCCCCACTCTATAGCAGTGCCAGTGGGGAGTCTTATTGGCGATCTGGAGAGAAAGGGAGAAACCTGCCCCAGACTGACTGTGATCTCTGTGTGCTCTTAAGGAAAATTGTACTTTACTGTGTGTGTATTTGTTATCCTTCCCAATGTGGACACCCCTCACTGGTGTTAGTGGTGAGGATTGAGGCTCCTTAATTGCTGGGCCAGTGCACAGGCATCACAACTACTTTACTGCCTTTGTACGTATTCTAAGAAAGGATACAGAAAGACATTTGAATTTAACTGTATAAAGAATACATGTCATTCTTAACCCAGAAGTGACAATTGGTGCAGTGCTATTTCACAGCCCTGATTATTTCTTCTAGTGAAATGTGAAGTATTATTATTGTCTGCAAAAGTTGTCTTCCTTTGTGATACTTTGGTAACATAATGACACTCTGATTATGTTACTTATCCACCTAAGCATTTGTACTGCTGGCTTTCATCCAGGTGTATGATAACCTGACAAAACTATTCAATACGTCTGTTGTATAAATGACAGTTGTTTTCTCATCCCCACTTTACTACATCATAAGTTGTAACATGGTATGAGGAAGTATGTCACTGCTATCTGTATAGGCACCACCTAACAGGCTGTAGTACTGTACATGGAAGTTTATGTATCAGTCTTACCACACACACACACACACACACACACACACACACACATCCTAGGCTACACAACAGGCTATATCACTGTATGACAAAGGTTATGACAGCCTAATCCCCCCAAAAAAGTGTGACACAGACTATAGAGCTCTATGAAGAAGGTTATGGTAGCCTCTCCCCAAACAAATTTTAGCTTTAAACAGGCTGTTACACTGTATGATGGTGTTATAGTAACCATATTGTCTCCTACCAATATGCCACATGACAGTTTGTATTACAGTTTAAGGCACGTTATGGTATTACCCACACTGTTAGATTATAAGAGTGCAACAGAAAGTTACACATAGACATGCACACACACAAACAGTCCAACACAATTTCTATAAAATTATGTATCACCTTGATATCTGTGTTGGAATGGAAGTTAGCGAATTAAAACCTCCTCAAATAACTCTAAACCTTCTTAGTAGGATATGGCTGAAATAATTCAACATCGAAAGTGACAAAAGTCAGGTCCTCCCTGTACCATACATGACTGATAACCCATAACAAAGTTCTTAACAAACAGGTGTTTTTTGTAATGAAGGGTTTCAACATTCTGTCGATAAATACAGTCACAGGATAAGTTTATGAACTTTTGGCTGACACAATGGGACTCAGAAGAGGGTCTGAATTAGACTTAAGTAATTTTGGTAAACCAAATATCAAGGGGCTGAGGGTTTGTTAATTGGTAAAAATTCGTATAGTTCTTTAGTGACTTTTTTGTGTGTGTGAAAGATGTAGGAAAAAATGGTGAATTTTTTATCTGCAATGTTGATCTTGTTCCTAGAAACTTGCATATATTTGTCAGAGTTAAACATATGGGCTGAATAGTCTTGGTAGCCCATTACTCCTAGTCCCCTACCATTATTGGGCTTCATAAGTCTAATAGAGCTATTGTTGACTAGCTGATTCAATAAGTCAGTTTCTTCCAGTGTTAGCTTTTTCTATGCATATCGTTTGCAGTATTTCTACATCTATAAACAGGGCACCTTCCCAGAGTTGACTGTTTCTTGTTATCCTGTGTATGAAAAATATAGATTGAATGATGAAAATGCAGCCTTGAAGAGGCCTGACAACCACTTTAACTTCTATTTAATGCCAACAATAGAGACACATATATATATATATATATATATATATATATATATATATATATATATATATGTATATATGTGTATATATATATATATATATATATATATATATATATATATATATATGTATAAATTTTGCACATACACACATATGCAGACATACACACAAACTTAATTCAGTTTGTTTTATGGCTAACTGCAGCTCAGCTACCTTAAGAATATGAGTTAACAATTGTTGGTAGCAACCTAAACAGCGCCTCTGTTTAAATGTTTGTACTTTTATGTTCAAATGATTTCTGATTATTGTGAGCAGGGTTACAGCCAGGCATACTATATCTACCCAACTGAATATTTTTCTTTTCTTAGATATATTGTGGTTCATAGAACATAAAATATTTAGAACTGTCTAAAGTAATGCTTACAGCACATATCTTTATACAGCATGCTGAGAAATAGGATCACTCTTCTAAAATATATTTTCACAATTTTAGCAACAGAATTTGAAAATGTAGTGTACTTTTTAAGTGTATGGGGTAATTTTCAATAAATGCGTATATTTTTACAGATCAAGCTAGTGGGGAATATATTTGAATACAAAATAGAAATGTCTTGGTTTTCAAATATGCTGTTAGCAAGAGATCAGTGACTTACTTTTTAAAGAGTTTTTTCCCAAACTGTTAAATGTAATTAGTAATTCCAAATGTGTTAAATATCCACAGTTGACAGTTATCACAGACAGGTGAGGTTAAGCTCTGATTCATTTGGTATGGTATACCTTTCATGCCTCATAGGTGATTCCTATAATGAGCAATTAGCACACCGGGCTGCCTGTTGTGCTCTGTATATATAAAGCCTAGGGGGACCATTTTAAGACTCTTTTTTAGCTGCTGTAAGTTGGATGTTAGTATAGAGCACGGTGTGTTATAATTATGGTTGAAATAATCGAAAATGGTGTTTGGGACAGTCTACTTTTCGGGACAGTCTACTTTTCGGGAAGGTAAGAATATAATCTAAGGTATAGGCTTTGGGATATGTTGATGTAAACTATTAGCTATGGTGTATACTGCGGGATGTTTGTTAAAATATAAAAGTCACAAGCCAGTCTCCCACGTTTAACTGTAGTTAAATTTCAGCTGTGATTGAATTGACTATCTTCCGTTTGCCGTGGTCTCACTGTCTCCAGACATATCGGTTAAGAAGCAGTACTCTGACTTGGAGCGTTGCTCTGAACTACTCGACAAGGTTCTCCCTCACTGAGTATGCTTGAAAGTTTAATTCCCGCATATAGCTGTCTATATTATTGTGAAACCCGCTGTCACGCGTCTTTCAAACCTGTGCTGTAGCCAGGGCTCCCTTTGGAGAGGTTCGCCGTGTGTGTGCGAACGAGTGTTTAGGTTGGTCCTTTACAGGGTGTAGTGTCCAAGTTAGAAGAGGACTAGGAAACTGTTACTGTCTTTTTCATCTAAAACTGACTTGTGGTATTTTCCTATTTTTCCGCTTTCCCGATCTTTGTGTGTTGGGGTGGTATCCAGCTGTGAAGCTTGTGTTGGGGGTTGTCTTTAGGCTGGAAACTACTGATAAATCTGTTAGATTGTTCTGGTTAGTTTTTATCATTCGGTGTGGGAATTTATTTGAAATGAGCCTTTTTATCCCCTAAAATAAAATGTGGAGGTAGCGAGCAAGACACCCTTGTTGTTACCGTGGGCAATAAAAAAATTGAAGTAATCTTTATATATGTAAAGGTTGCCTGAAGGAAGTACCTGACACAATCGAGTGTCTTTTTTCAAGTACTGACTTGGAAATGCTAGGCTTGGCTGTAGTTGAACAATTTTTTTAATAGCGCCTTGGTATGTAGTTCAGAGATTTAAATTCAACTAAATATAAGTTAGCTTTGTGGGGGGGGGGGGGTGATTGGAATGACGTTTAGGTTTGGAGTGACTTGGCAGACGGGAGAGACCACCTCCGAACTTGGTGCAAAAAAAAGATGGACAATCTAAAGCTGGGAGACGATGAAGAAAAAATGGCACATTTTAAATTTAAACTCATTTTGATTATCAGACCAACATGATTTGTTGGTATGCACTTTCTAAAAAGTATTAAGTCTGAAAAACAAATGTATATCACTCTGGTACGGTAATGTCTAATTTGCTAGAAAATCACAAATGTTATGAGTAGGGTTACCACCTGTCCCTCTTTGCGAGAGACGGTCCCACTTAGGGCAGTTTTGTCCTGAGGAAAAAATCTAAAAAATGGCAAATGTCCTGAGATTTAAGGCAAAAAATACTGTTTTCTTTCAGACAATAACTTTTATGCAACTATTAAACACATAAATATATGAAATGGCAAAAGCAACTCGTATGCTACAATAAGCTTTTATTTGGACAAAGTGATGTTCTGTCCTTTGCACTCCCGTGGGTATGTCTGTCCTGCAAAATTGCACGTTTCTACAAAAAATGTCCCACTTTGAGCATTTGAAAAGGTGGCAACCCTAGTTGAGAAATAGACAAACTGGCGTTCTGGCAAAACTAAACGGCAACCCCCACCACCCCGCGATGCGCAGTAGCAAGGACTGCTCAACACCTAGCAGCAGGTGATTTTTGTTAAAGTGGTGAATAAACACGTTCTTTCTGTCAGATGTTGGCTCCTGTGTTTTGTTTCATCACTGTTAGGCCTCTTTTAAACAATTGTATGTACTTTTCCCTTTGCTTTTGTAGGGGGCAAGCCCCCCTTTGCGCCCCCTGTGGCCGCACCCCACAAAAAAACTCCGAGATTGCACGAATACAGGTTAGTTAATAGATAAGTGACACTTTGTTGCCTACATGCTGAAAGGTAATGGCTCGGGGTTTTCCCAGTACTATGGCAAACATGCTGAAAGGTTGTGGCTCGGGGGGGTTTCACTGTACTACTCTGGCAAACATGCTGAAAGGTTGTGACTCTGTTTTTTTCACAGTACTACTCTGGCAAACATTTGGTTACTCAAACTATCTACTATAAAGTTTTGTCATGTGCAATAATTTAGTTGTCAAATGTTGCTGCTTGGTGTCTGTAGCACGTCTTGTAACTGTTTTTAACATGTCTTTGCCCTTCTGTCTTTATATATTTGCCTGTGGTTGTCTAATATTTAGACTTTTCCTGGCGTACTGTTTACCAAACAGATTGTGCAGTTTAGCTTTCTTTGTCTAGTTCACTCTTCGATCTAACACTTCTGCAGTAGTCAATTTGTCCTTTTAACTGTTTTTTGTGTAACTTTGTCCCAAGAACTTTTTCTACAATGTCTTTATACTATATCGTGTACTAGTTTTGTCACCATAATTTTGCATATTTATTGTCCCAAGTTTTCACTTTTTCTACAATTTATACTATATCGTGTACTGCTAGTTTTGTCACCATAATTCTGCATATTTATGGTTACATAAAACAAACTGCAATATTAATCTATGCAAATCGAGTATTGTAAGCGTGATGTCACCAGTAAATCTGCAGGGAAAATCGATCACACGTCATTTGCATGGTACATAACAGCCACTAGGCATGTCAATTATTCTAGCCCCGCCCTTTTCTGCGCGACCCGTCGTGTGGAGGTGGTGGTAAAACGCAGCTCAAAAATGTGCGCACGAGGTATGTGGAGGGATAAGAGGGGGGCAATGGATACACTGCCTTACAAGAATTTGGGCCATATTCAGCTAGTATAGCAAATATTGCCAAAGTGGCTTGTTTTGGACTTGCTTGCAATCACTAGTATTCAGGTGTCTGAAATGCCTTTCCATCCTTTCAGCATGATGTAGGAGATTCCACAATTACTGAGGTAAGAGGCTCCTCTTTCAGAATTTTTAAATCCGTTGTCCATGCTAGGGTTGCCACCTTTTCAAATGGTCAAAGTGGGACATTTGTGGTACCAATATCAGATTTTGCAGGCCAAAACATACCCACGGCCAGTACAAAGGACATAATTCACTTTTTTGCCTAAATAAAAGCTTATTCTTGTAGTATTTTTGCTGATTATTCCGTTTCTTATAACATTTAGGTGTTTCAGATGCAGAATAACTGTTTTATGCAACTGTTTCCTAAAATATAGGAAATAATTTTGCCCTAAAAATGTCAGGACATTTGCCATTTTTACAATTTATTTGCAGGACACAACTGCCCAAAGAGGGACTGTCCCTCATAAAGTGGGACGGGTGGTAACCCTAGTCCATGCAAGGATGGACTGTAGGTATCCCCATGTTACTTTACTCTCTGTACTTCTGTTATCAAATCTTTTTCAGTGGTGCTCTTGTGAGAAGTTTTTTGGGAGAGGAGTTAGGAGCTGCATGAAAGCTCTATGGGCTCTGAAGTAGATAAGCTTAACAGCTTTTCTTTTCACCAGTTAACTGCTCTGGGAACAAATGTAAATGTGGGATAGCAGTTAAAACATAGTTGGCTGCAGGTAAAAATGATGCATTTCAGCATGCTTCTTTTATAAAGCTATAAACTTGAGTTATGTCATGGTCCGGGACCAATGCTGGAATTCTTATGCCACTGAAGTGACTTAAGACAAGGTGTGCTTCTAATGGAGTGATAGTGATGGGTGTCCTTGGGTACAGCTTGAATCAGTGCAACTTGAGAAAGTGGGGTTTGTCCAAAAGACTAAACATTACTTGTGTAAAATAATGGTATCCATACTAGGCAAATGTAGTTTTTCTAGTGGTATTTATATTGTATAAATGTGTGATGTGTGCAAAATGAACTTTGCCTCTTCAGAGTAGACTTGCTCAGGCAGCAGGTCAGGGCCATCCTGGAGGCCCATTGTTGCAGGTGCATGTCATCCTCAATGCCCTGGGGTCTGTTGCCAGCTATCCTTGTACTGCTGGCAAGGTATTGCATGAGTACTTCAGTGGGCACTAGCAGTCCTGTGGTTCAGCCTGTCATGATGTCCATGCCAATCCCGCTAGCACCCATTTGCAGATATCTGCAGTGGTGGCTTCTTTCAGAGTATCTCTTCTTAAGCAGACCTTTCTCTTCCTCTCCCACAGCCAGTGATCACATATGCCTCTTGCTATGGTGGGGGCATTTTCAGGGCAGAACAGTCCAAGGCACTTGGTCCCCCACAGACCATGTTGCACATGTATGTCCTAGAGATGAGAGCAGTCATGTTGCAAGCTTTTCAGGATTGCCTTCCTGTAGAGGAGGGGTTGCAGTTCATACAGCTATGTCAGTGGTCTGGTACATCAAACGGGTGGAATACTTTCTTACCCACTGTGCAGAGGCCATGAGAGTGGGAATGGGTGATTTCTTCCCATCTTTTCTTGCAATGCACATACCCAGGGAGTCCCAACATATTGGCTGACTCAGCAGGTCTATCTTGGATCTGCACAAGTGGTCCCTCAAGCCATCAGTGGAGTCTCAGATTTGGCTGACAGGGCCAACTTTGTTCCAATCTCTTGCATCGTCAACAAATGCAGCAGGTATTTTGCCTTGATTACCCCCAGAGGGGCAGTCTCTAAGGGGCACTACTCCATTATTGACTTCCAGGTCTCTGTGCATATCCACCTCTTCCATTGATCCCCAAGGTGCTGCAGGAAGCAGACAGATTGAAGTGTTCAGTGATCATCATTACCCCCTTTTGGCTTCAGGTGTGGCTCCCCTTCCTGTGGTCTCATCTCCAGTATCTGCCTGGGATACCAGATCCTGTTCTGGATCTCCTCTCACTGCTTAGAACAGCAATTGGAACCTTCGATCCCTTTGTCTAACTGCATGGTTTCTCCACTTTCCATCATAAAACACTCCAGGCTGTCTTGTCAGGAAAACTCTTCTAGGCTTTCAAACTGTTAACTTGCTCTAACAGTAAGTGGAAACATTTCTCCTTTTGGGCTGTGGAAAGGAATTTTGGCCCTTTCAGCACGGGTGTCTGATATTCTTATCCCTTTATCAAGAAGGTGCCAGTTTCTCTACCATAACTACAATTGGTGGCCATTTCTAATTTTCTTGTCAACAGGAAACTTACTTTTTCTTCCAGATGATGCATTTTCATTCTCAGGCCTCCAGTCAAAGATCCTTATCCCCTTCATCTGACAGTCTTTCTCAGACCTGAGGCAACTCATTCATGTCTTGAAGACTGCCTTTTTTGTGGCTATAGCTTTGGCTGAGAGTCTCTAAATTGCAAGACTTGTCCTCCAAACCACAATATCCTTTCATAAGGACAGGGTGGCATTGCAAACAAATCCATCCTTCATGCCCAAGGTAGCCATTGAATATCAGCCAGGCTATTTGGTTACCTGTCTTTCCTAACTTTAACAAGCTAATATCTCCTACTTTGGGTGTACATTGGCATTTAAGACTTCATTTGCACAGGACTAAATCTTTTAGAAATCTGCTCAGTCTGTAGCCTTTTCCTTGAACATGTGGCCAGGCAGTGTCCAAAGTTACAATTTCTAAAATGGATTTAAAACTGCATTTCCACTGTTTAAGGTCTTGGAGTTGCCTTGTCCACTTAAGGCTCCCTTAATTGGGTCGGTTCCTACCTTGTCAGCCTTATCTGCTAAGATGTCCATAGATGACGTGTGCCATATCCACTTGGTCTACTTGCACCTTTATTTCTCATTAAAGTGGATATGGTCTTGGGAGCATCTTTTGGTTCCATGGTACTTGGGTACATCTTCATAGGGCTCCCCAGAATCTTTTGTAGCTGGGGATTCTTCCTCCGTCATGAGGAATAATGAAATGGATATTGGAGCAATGGTTGTGTACTTATCATAACTTGCCATCTTATTTTATTTCATTATTGCTCACTTCCTGCTGATCTTCACCTAACCATAGGATCTGAAAAAGCTGAAGTCTAGGGCTCCTGTACTTCTGCTTCTTGGTGTAGAGTTGTTATAATTGTGCACATATAGATATCTGTATGCGTGTTCTCCAGGGTTCAAACACCCTCAATCTGATGGTTAGGGTATAGCAGAGCTCACGACTTGAAGTGCCAGATTGGGTTCTGTATCCAATCGTGAAGAATAACAAAACCAGGATAACAGATGCCAAGTTATGAATAATGAAATAGGATAACACTGATGCTATGCAAGTACATAACTGTTAATTCCCTTCTAGTGTTGCAAAACTTTCTAATCCCACAGTCTTCAGTTGACCAATCTATGAAGCCAAAGTGTATTCCACAAAAGGAACAATGCTTCAAAAAAGGAACAATGCTCCAGAATCTTGCATCTTCACCTCACTTTGGTTTTATCCAGAATTTCAGACAAGCTTGTCTATCTGCATTGTTAATTTCCTATAATTGTGTAAATATTTCAGGTGTAATAGAACACAACTACTGTACAGACTTGTGGCAAAACCTTTTCCTGTTAAAACATCACTTATAAAAATGATTAAGGTGGGAAATTCACCTGCAGCTTTCTCAAGTTAAGTACACCCTTTAGTGTTGTAACCAAAGTATGCTGCCGATCTGGGATAAATATTCCCATTTTTTGTCCATAATAAACTTGGTTGCATAGCACAACATAACTGGAAGCATCTTAAACTACAGTTCTCCTAAACTGGCACTTCCCTGAATAAGTTTGATAAAAACAATAGTTTAAAGCTTAATGTCCTTGTTAATCCTCTTATGGAAAGGATGAGAACTAGAACTTGTGTAAGTGGGTTTCCCGCATGCTAGTAGTAATTCTTAATGTGCATGTATGTGAAGTTCAACTCTAAACATGCTGCAAAATCTGTTTTGCCATGACTGAGTTTTGAAAACTGGGCAAACTAGTTTATATTGGTGAATATTGAGGGACCAACGTTCCTTTAATCTATAGTGTATTAAACTTCAAATGTGTAATTGAAACTAACAGTGTAAGTTGAGTAGATGACCAGTCCTTGTGTGTTGAGTAGATGACCAGTCCTTGTGTGTTGAGTAGATGACCAGTCCTTGTGTGTTGAGTAGATGACCAGTCCTTGTGTGTTGAGTAGATGACCAGTCCTTGTGTGTGACATGGATGCTAAGAAATTCACCTTGAGGTGAGTCCTGGCATCCATACCCAACTAATGGGTTGATTGGTGACTCAGTATTCAAGTAAAATTTAATGCAGAACTTATCAAGTGTTGCTGGGTTTAAAAGCCATAAAGCACACACTCCCTTAGGTTTACACTCCTTCCATACCTCTCGGCAGGTATTTAGATTTTTGCTTCTGCTTCCTATATTTGGTTCCTTAAAGTCTGAGTTTTGGACAAATTCAGGACTGAATTCAGAGATGTCTGTCCAAATGCAGGTAAACATGCATCTTCTAGTAACGTTCATAATGCAGTAAAGGACAAATTGGAATGAACAATAGGGTAAAACTTAATTCTGCCTCTGTCACTTGCCCCTACTAGTAGATTACTGCCTAACCCAAGACCTGACTTGAGCAGGGAGTGCTTAACACTTAAAGGTCTGGTCTCACTCTAGCACTTGACTGATTTGCCTTTTTCTGGATATCTGAGCAGAACTACACTACATGCACTACAATGTTATGCAACTTGGGTACAACAGTCTTCAAGTATACAATGGCATGCCAGGATGCATCAGTATGTTAAACCTTCTTAACCATATGAGAACAAGCATTACTCGGCACTTGAGACACCCCTGTCCCTTGGTAAGGAGTCATTGCAGCCAGTTAGTTTCCAGGGCTGCCCATTTAAATCCCAGAACTGTTCTGTATTCAGAAACTCACATGTGTGGACCCCTGTTTGCTTGTCTCTTTAGGGACTAAATGCTTTTCTGAAACCTGCAGCAGAACCTCCTTAGTTTTTCCTCATACCTTAGACTTTCTTGTTGGAACAGTGCCATCTTAAGCATGCATGCTTAAGTTTTCAGTTTTGTTCTTGTGTAAGTTGTGTTATAGTAAAATTGAATGCTGTTGGTGAATACTTTCAGTCATAAGATAATAATTTGCATCAAATCAAACTGTCCAGTGACTTTACATTCCTTGTTTTCAGTCTAGGGAATAACTAGGATTTTCCTAGTTTTATAACACTGGTCTAAATTTGTATTTTTTTGGATAAAGGCATAAGTTAAAAGGAGGAAGTTTATGGAAGTGCAGTGATTGATTCCTAAAGAATCAATTTGGCAAATCTGGAACTGAAAGACCCATTCACATTTAGAATATAATTGTTGCAAAGGAGTTAAGTACATGATATTCAGCTGCAGGTGGTATCCAGTAGACTGGATTTTGTAGTGAAATTGCTTTACAGAATTAAACTAATGAAGTATGAAAGTCATGATTGTATGGAGGTGGGATATTTTCGCATTAAGCAAATAAGGGTGGGGTCAATGTTTCTGCACAATAAGAGGCTGAGTTGGTTACTGAGTAAAGGTCCAAAAATAGATCCTGTAGATCTGAAACATAGAAGGCAGCTATTTTACTGCTTGGATGTGTTTGGAGAGCTCAAGTCTAAACTGGAATTTGCTCAAACCATTACAGATGGTGCAACCTGAGCAGTGGGTCTGGATTCTCAGACTATTCTAGTACTGAAACACAAGTAATGAAGGCAATTGGTAATGGTTGCACAGGTCCAGATTTTGTTTAGGTAGTCTACTTTGCCATTCACAAAGTAATCAATATTGTAGAGGAAGGTTTCCTAACAGGCCAGGAAGCTTCCTGTATTTACCCCATCCCATTAAAGCAGCTATAGCCAGTTATTTACTAACTGCATTCTCTGGTAGTAATGTCTGTGTGGAACCATGCTTCCTTGTACTTCACCATTCTCCTTGGGATAGGGGACATGACTCTCGGCTGTACCTCTATTGTTAATGGAGAGTACACGTGCACGTCAACTGGCACTTGCAGATGCAGATCCTCCCTTTGAGGGATCTGAAAGGTCCCATTGCTTACCCCTCATTTGAGAAGTTTGCAACATTCTACCTTTTGACACTAGTCCTAATAGAAAATCTAACTTTCACCCTTGTGCCCCATAACGCTCCCATTCAGGGAGTACCACTGTCCAGAGCCCTACAGTTAACTTGTACCTGTTGGAGTGGGGCTAATCCCATGAGAATGCAGAGGTTCAGCATCAAGGGAGTTGGCCAAAATCCATTCCATTAGCACTTCTTAGTAGGCAGCGTGGACTTCGCAATGGCATAAGACAAGGCTCTGTCTACATCCATCCAACTAAAACTCCATTAAAGGATACAATGACCCTTGTCAAGGAGAGATGATCCCTGCTATCTGAGCCAAATGGAGAGAAGATCCCTGCTATCTGAGCCAAATTATCAGAGTAAGGATGAATTTTGGGGTCCCACCTGAAGAGGCTACTGGCCTAGCAGTGCTGACCCAGTCAGTTAAATGTGGTGGGTTTTGTTGCTTTCTATTATGTGAAAACTCCCTTTAGGGTGACCTTTTGTCAATCTTTGAACCATCCACACCAGTCTAGCTCAATATGATCTATCTGACTTAAAGTTGGGGTTTCATTCATCCACCCAGAATGGACAAGCTGGCATTGGCTTGAAACTTAAGTTCCTGTGCTGCTAGTCCCTGTGGGTGTATCTCAACCTTTTAGAGCAAGGAATTTGGACAAAGCCATAAATGGGGGAGGCTCAGAGGGATACTTTTTAAATATTCCTCTTACAAACTTAAAGCTGCTAGAACAGGGTTTTGCATTAGCATGAATTGTCTGAAGGGTATAAAGTTTCAAACTGGGATCTTTCAGACTTCAGTCCTCATTGATTTCCTCAAACCACAATTGAACAGACCAAAATGAGACCAATCTGGGCAGTTGAAGTATGGCCATGGGTTATCTGGTTCAGAAGGCTTGCTCCCTTTAAGCAGTGTTATAGTGGTGAGAATTCAGTATTGGTGGCTAGTCTAATTTGGTCTTGCTGTCCCCACCTCAATGGGACAAACCTACCTTTTTTCCATATTGCACCTTTTGTTCTAAGCAGTGATTCTTGCCCCTTGTAAGATATCTAAGGCTGCCTCCAAGTTTACCATACAGGTAGTACCTATCTCCTTTATCTAGGAAGGTCTGTCACACTAATTTTAATAACTAGCACCGTTGGGCAGCCATAAGGTAGAACTAAAGCTACCCATTTTATTCGGTATAGAAATGCATCATTTCTGGCAAATTAACACTGCTTCCTTTAGTCTTTGGCCTGATCCCACTGCTTCTCTGTACTAAGTGTGTTCATAGCATCAGTCCCCTAGCAAAACAAAATGCTTTTAATGTATAACTAGTTTTGTATTTTGTTAAAGCTGTACAATCATGATTAATTTTTTGTAGTTGAGGTCTTGCTTTGTCAGGCTTTAAAATTCTGATGGGGTACAAAACATCACCAGTGAAAATGCAACTATCTTCACCAGAGTCTGAATAAATGACTGAACCCCAGTGAAGGAATGTTGTGACTACAGTGCCGCAGGTTTTTGGGTCTATATTAGATCAACAAACGATTAAAATTTCAAATCTGTAAAGGTCGACCTTTACAGATCAAACATTTAATTGTTCATTGATCTAATATAGAGACAAGTTTTTGGGGTTATACAAAAATAAATTTTTATTTTCTGGCACCGTGTAGTGTCTCATTGAAAAGTATCTGATAGGATGGGAAGACTGACTCTGTCTTAAAAAAAAAAAAAAAAAAAAAAAAGCACTATAGGTTACTTTGTGTTTATTCTTTTGCTGCCCCAGGACCTTGCCTGACAGGCCCCTTCCTTGTGGGGAGTCCAGTATTCCTTGGTTTGATGAGTCATATGACCAATTCATTCCTCAGCCATGAGTGCTGATCAATACCCATTTCCAGCAAATGTTGAGTGGTAAGCAGTGCGCCAATTTATTATTCCTGAGGGGTGGGGGCCTATCCTTTACTCACTGGGAGCATCCTCTTCCCCTTAATAGCTTTGAGCCCATTGTTGCAGTCTCCCTGCAGAAGCTTGTCTGAAGATGGATTTCATCGGCTTGCTGGTGCCAAACATTATGACTGGATAGGCTTAGTTAGCTTAGTCTTCACTGGATAGCACCCAGGAGTCCCACTTGTCACCTTATTTGGACAGCCAAGCCATCTCTGTCTTCCCTGCAGGATGGGTAAGTGTGCATCAGCTGCTCACTCTCATCCTCTCCAGCTAGCTCTTACAGGTAGATTGGTCACTAATGAGACTGGGGTCATAGTCTGGTTTTATCTGTCTGTGCACCTTTACACTTGGGTTTCACACACTCACTTTCTTCCACCATTCCAGAATCCTTTATAATCTTTAAAAGAGACTCAAGGTCTCCCAAAACACCTAAAAACTGCTTCCAAACTTTAATATCAACAATGAGTACTTTTGTATGCTTGCCGGCCACTTGTTTTGGGACTAAGGGTTAGGGCAAATGACTGTACAGAGGGTTGAAGCTTCTAGGATGGCAAAGGTTATGAGAGGGAGCAATGTGTAAAAAAAAAAAAAAAAAAAAAAAAAAAAAGTTTGAAAGCTTTTCCCATGTTGAATGATACGATTTCAAGCAGAAAAAGGAAATGAATACTAACCCTGACACTGGAGATGGTGTACTAGAGTAAAAAAAAAAAAAAAAAAAAAAAGGTTTATAGCTGGGTGAATACTTGTACCAAAAGGACAAGTTAAGTAAAAGGTGTAGCTCCAAAAAGTAAGTGTGTGTGTGTGTGTGTGTGTGTGTGTGTGTGTGTGTGTGTGTGTGTGTGTGTGTGTGTGTGTGTGTTTGTGTGTGGGGGGGGGGGGGGTTGAAGTACAATTGGCACAGAATATATTTTAAAGAGAAGGTGGGAGTTTCGGATTTCCTTTGGAACTTCTCTGTTAGAGAGACCTGTTTAACTTAAGCAGAGGTGTCTAAAATGATTCCAAGGGTAAAACTTGCTGCTACTGCAAAAAATAAAAATAAAGTTGTTATATTCCTTAAAAGACCAGATTGATTTCCTGCTACTAAACTGACCATGGTTACTGTAGTATGTTACAAAAAACATGGCCCAGCTGTAGTATTTTACAAAAAACATGGCCCAGCTGATGAACAGATGGAAGAGACAGTTTCCACAGTGGCTTTTTACCATGAATCAGTGTATGAATTGTATGCAGACTAATAGTAAATACGTCCTGTGAACTGGGTCTACATTAACTGGTTATTTTTATGCTATACAATGTTTTATCAGATTAAAAAATGGAGCGCAAAGCCTATCTGATGACAGTGAAGGCGAAGATAGACTTATGCAGATTGAGTATAAAGATCACTGAAAAAGGAATTTCATAAAAATTCCTGGCAAGAAGGGACTGCATAGAATGTTCTGTAATGTATACAGATGTTACTTGCAGGTTTAATGGAGGCCAAACAAGCAAGTTTAGTTTAAGCAAGCTCTTTCCCTATGGCAGGCGAATTAGAATGGCTGATGAGCTCCACGTCTTGGGGTTTTCTGAGACTTCTGCATACCATGAGATCTTGCCAAGTCTAGAGGGTGGTCATCTGTTTCAATCTGGATTGTTTACTGTGAACATAATTGTGGAGTTTTGAACATGTGAACATAATTGTCATAAGCTCTTTCTTAATCTGGGCATACTGTATTTCAGTTTGGGTAAGAGTTCTTGACACAGGCAACAGGTTGATGACCCTCTTGTAGAATGACTGCAGTAAGACCAAATTTCAAAGCATCACATGAAAGAGTAACTGATTTGTGAACATCATAGTAACAGAGTTGGTGGACTAGCAATTCTGTTTTTCAGGACATAAAATGCTTTTTGGTGTTCTCTGACCAAGACCATGATGAATCTTTGTCAGCTCTGAGTGGTGCTGATATTTTGAATCAATTCTGGAATGAACTTGCATAAACAGTTTAACCATGCCAAGAAAATGTTGCAGGGCTTGAACTTTGTCTGGAGCTGGCATCTCGAATGGCTGTTTGCTTTTAGGGGCTTGGTTGTAAGCCTGAACTAGTAAATAAATGACCAACGTAAGTAACTTCTTGTAGCCTGAATTTGCATTTCTGTGGATTGAGCCCAAGATTTACTTGACTTTGCTTTTCCAGAAGTTTTCTGAGGTTTCTGTCCTGCTTGGCTTCACCATGACCTCCTCCTAGTACATTGTCTACTATAATGGCGCACGGATACCCACAAATAAGTTGCACCATTGCACATTGAAAGATTTCACTTAAAGAATTTATTCCAAATGGCGTTCTTTAAAATCTGTACCTGCCAAATGGATGCAGTGAGCAATGATGATTTCTTGTCTAACTGAATTTGCCAAAATGAACTCTCTGCATGTAAGAGTGGCATTTGGCATCAAGGCTGCAATGACTTTGTGCACATCGGATGATGTCTTTTTAGTGCTTAGTTCAAATCTTGCGGATCAATACATATTCTGATGTCATCTGAGATTTTCATATGAGCTCCCACCATGGAAGATACTCCATTTACTTAGAGTTTCAACGGGACAAATCACACCTTGTTGCACCATTTTATCTAGCTCAGCTTTGACGCTGTCCTGTATGGCAATGTGAACTTTACAAGCTGGTCTAACATCTGGGTCTAACTTCATGGATTACTCAACTGGAAGCGTCCCTAATTTTGTCTTCGGAAAGATCAGCAAAGGTAGAAAAAAATTTTCTGGGTGAAATTTATAGTAGTGATCTTTCAAGCTAACTTGGACTTCCTTATTAAATGAAAAAGCAGTCTCATTTTTAAACTTTCTCTGCGCTCTAATTATGACTGCACGTGCTTCTTAACCACATAAAATAAATCATACCATCTTCCAGCAGACTAACATGAAAGCAATACTGAGCCTTCAGTCTAAACATCTTCACCACCATAAGCAACAAGCTTTGCACTCCTTGCCAAATCGAGCCTTTTACCATACACACTCTAGCATAGGTTTTGCTGACATAACATTGCTCTTGTATCCTGTGTCAATTTTGAGCTCTGGGTTTTCCATATGTTCGAACAGTACAAAATACTTAATACTTTGCCCTTAAATCTACTGCATTCACTGTTTCATGAAGTACTGACACACCATCAACATAGAGTAAGGTTGCAGCTCTCTAATTGATTAACTTGTTTCTTAAACTGCTCCCTTGTAGTAAATGAATGTGGGCCTTTTGAGTTAGAATACTATTTATTGCATTTGTGGCATTGCCGACCAAAAGCTAAACACTTTTTCCTTTTAGATTCATGACTTCCACTACAATTACAACACTTTGCAATGAAACTAGGTTGGGGCTCATGCTTTGAGTTTGCTGACTCGTATGCTTCACTGAGACTGTGCAAACTCGAATTTGCTGGAAAGCTCTGGGGTTTAGCACTGAGTGCTTAAGAGGTTACTTTTTCTGCCATGGTATATTTTTTTTTTTTTTTTTTTACCATGTGTTGCATACTATCAACATGACTTGTTAACCATGCTTTCTAGAGCTATTCTCATTTTTAAGCATATTTGTGCTTTTCTCTGAGCTCATATATATGACAAATCTCAATGGTCTTATTCAATGTTAAATCACTGTCACGAAGCAAAATCTTTTTCACAGCATCATCTTTAATACCACACAAGTCTGGAAGAAAGATACCCAGACAGTTCCAATAGTTGGAGCAACGAGTCTTATTGAGTACAATGCAACAATTGGAATGTACCTGGCTAGGCATCTCCAGAAGCCGAAGAGACCACAGAGGTATCTCACTAGGAGGATTACTGACCTCAAACATTTGCCCTGTGCAGTACGATTGAAAAAGCTAAGGCTTTTCTCTGTTGCATACCACTTTCTCAAACACTATCTCTGTCTAACATACAGAGTCATGTCCAACCCAGAACTGTTGAACATGCTCCATCTTAGCAAAACAAAATCTACTCGAGCTACACGCTCTAGGGATATAAACCTCAGCACAGCAATGAACAGAACATGCTGGTGGGATAGATTCCCTTCGCAAAGACTTCCTTGCTATGGAACAAGGTCCCGATCTACATAAGACAAGAGCCCCTCACTATCACTGTTAAAGAGGAACCTTGACGAGTGGATGGGTAACCAAGTTCACACTAGGGATCAGACCAACAGCTCTGCTAGATAGGGGGCAAGGGTACTAGCCCCTAGATCAAGGGCCTAGGGAACTAACCAAAGGGTTGGTGAATACCGCACAACGTGGCTGGGCTGATGTATGCCTAAGGGCAGATAGCCCATTACCTACCTATGAACCTATTAAAAAATCTACAATCTTATTTAGATGTTACCAATCCATGTAATCACGTATGAATTGCAGAAGGAATCCTTACCGGGCACATTCTGAGAGCTGCGAAGAGTTATTTTTGGCTGACTTTAAAGATTAGTATGTCATAACTTTCATTGTAGTTTTGACTTGGGTCCATTCCTGTTATGGTATTAGAAACCCAAAAGATGTGGAGAAATTACAGAAAGTCTGCCTTTTATCAACTCCTCACTTAAATCACCAAATCTGCATGTTTTAGCCTTGTATCTCAAGTTGATATATGCTGCAAAGGTTTCACCTGGCTTTTGATCCCTTGTATGAAATAAGTGCCTTTCCATTGTAACATTTTGTTTGGGGGTTACACCTTTGTCTAAATTTTATTGTTTTTTAAGCACTCTGGGTCCTCCCTTGACTCTGCCAGTACAACAATGACTGTTTTTCCTTCATTTGCATATGCATCTGCTATCTATACAAGAGAACATTCCCTTTCTATGGCACCCAACTAAATTAAGCAGAATAAATGCCTTTGTATGGTCATCTCTAGCAGAAAATGCAGCCTGTATGAACATGTCGTACTCCTGCTCAAACACACTACAGTTCTCTGCAGTATTAGACTTCTTGTTGTAAATGACATATTGTTGTAAAATGTATTTCTTACTTTTTCAGGCAACCCAAACTTTTGTACATTTTTTTTTTTTTGCCTTTCTTTATGTTTGTATTTACTACTCGTGGAGCTTTTCTCCCCGGGCCTCCGCTGAAAATGGACATATATCCAGTCGGACTATCCCGGTTAACAAATGTGAAATAAATAAATAAAAATAACTAAATTACTGTCAAACACAAGTGCACTGGATTTTTGAAATTTGCCATGTCCACTAAGTATGTACAAACACACACAAAATATAGCCCTTGTAATTGTGTATGAACAAACTGTTCTGAGAGCTTGTAATTACATTCAAATGTACAATAAACGTATTGTACTTTGAGAAATATGCTCTGAAATTGCTGTGTTCTGTGAAATATCTGTACTGTAATACTGCATAAACATGCAAACACTTTATAAACTTCTGATAATGCAGATATCTTTGATTTAATACGAAAATATGTGCTTAGCGAAAATGAGTTTTTTCCCTTATTGTATTTGTTTAATCTAACTCTTGACTGTTTCAGACTTTTTTTATAGTAATTGGAATATTTTTATCAATATCTGACACATCTGTTTATGCGAATATCATTCAGAACTCGCTGTATGCCTTGTTTCATAGTTTTGTGAATATGAAATAGTGCTGAGCAAGTTTTAACCTCTGAAATTTGTTTCTGACCTGTTTTGGGAAGTATACATACAGTAGGGATGATCCAATTCTTTATTTTCCTCCAGTTTTAACGGAGTGCCTCTCACTCTCAGACTAAAGAATTTGGATTCTGTCCTGGCTACAAGTCCTTTAGACATGCCGCTTCTGGCACCATGTACCTCATCCCTCTCTAATATCAATGATGGACAGGTGAGGTATTTTGCTTTGATGCTCTAATACATAGAAAACACATCAGGATGCATAGCAGCATCATAAAATATAAATGAACTGGTTAACAGACGGACACACAGACCTTTAAGGATTCCCTGTGAGATGCACTGTCTGATATGCTGGCTGGGCAATTTGGTATGATGGAGATTATTTTTCTGAGCTATGGTACAGAAGTGGAATTTCCTAGATATGGTGAGGCCTCTGTGGATAATAATGGTGGCTGCCAAAACAGCAGTTATTAGAAAGTGGAAATCAAAATATAAATCAATTATATTAGAAATAGTAAAAATAGTAACTGAGATAAAACCACTGGAATTGAGATCTTTAGAAAAGGGTAGGAGCAAACTACATAGGAAAACATGGGAAATGTGGGAACAATACATACAGGGGGGAATGAGGTTTGAGTGCAGGACGTAAATGAGCTATGTAATGTTTGAAAATGATTGGGTAGATTATAAGTGTTGTATAATGTTAGCAACTGGGAGTGTCAGCATAGTTTGTGATTGTAAAATGCTTGCAACTAGGATTGTGTTGCTGTGGTTCATTTTCATTTATATAAATGTATGATTGCTTGTGTCGTAAGTGATGGCTTAATAAAGATTTTTTTATTTTAAAAAATGGGAGTCAGGATTTGAATAATTTGTAATGTTGCTTAGGTTATATGATATATAGCAACATATGTGAAGTATAATGTTAATTTTAATACAATTCAATTACTTTTGTATAAGTGTAAATTTTCCTGCTGAGTGATAATTCAATAAAGGTGTTTAAAAAGTTAACAGGAACTGGAATGTAACCTACTTGGTATTATAGTACTGTATACTCTTCAGAAGTAGAAGAGCCAACTCTATGAAGGATTTATATGCTACTAGAATTGGTACTAAATATTTTTACATATGGGGATTGCCACTGGCAGAAGTGGGGGGTAGCCTTGGGTACCCCCCCCTGCGCAAATAGCCATTCAAATTTAGTGTTAGCCCACTGGGAAGCAACTTGTATCTTGAATGACAATAACCGATGGAAAGAATACATCCAATATTATGGAAATTTTGTGGACAGTGTATTTATGGTGTGGCAAGGACCCAAAGAGTTCCTGCTAGAATTTGTATCTTATCTTTTCACCACCTCGGCCACCTTTTTGAAGTTTGAAACTCGTATGTCAACCACAGAGACTGAGTTTCTAGACGTTGGATTAGCTCTGGATAAAAATAGCAGTATAACTATGTTCCTATACAGAAAAGATGCATGGAGGAATCTGTTGCTCCACAATATCAGTATGCATCCCAGACATATATTCTCTATTATGGAGAACCAGCTAGTAAGGATTTCCAGATTGTGTACTGAGGAACAAGTTTTCAATCAGGAACACCATGAACTGGAACATGGCTCAAGAATAGAGGATTTACATAGAGAGAGATGAAGGTGAATGTGGAATAGGTACATTAAATAAGGAAGTTAAAGGGACCCCTTTGTTCTCCGAACGTAGCGCGAACAAACCTTCTAAGAAGCAGCAAAGGAATTTTAGTAACTTACGCTGTATGTTAATTTACAGTAATCTTACCTCGCAGATTTGTCAAATAATGAGAGAATACTGGCAGGTTTTAACTGTGGATGAAAATATGTAAAGTACCATAGGTGTAACACCCAATTTCATTTTCAAGAGCAAGAAGAATCTCAAAAGGTTATTGTGCAGCAAAGATAGAATTAATAAGAAAGACTAGACTTGGAGGGTACTTACAAGTGTGGCCATTGTAAAGCATGTAGCTATATTAATGCAACAAAATGCTTTCTACATCCAGTCACAGGAAGGAATTATAACTGCAAGGGATATGCTGACTGCAATACTAAGAATTTGATATATCTAGCAGCCCGTCAAAAATGCATAGCTTTCTATGTAGGGAAAACCAAATGGAAATTTTTAAATAAAGGGTTTTACGCCACATGAACAGTGTAACGATTAATGCTTTAGTGAACCATGTAATGGAATGTGCTGGCCATACCTTCAAATTTATGGTACTCGAGACTCTGCAAGAAAGCATAAGGGAAAGTGATGCTCAAAATAAAACTGAAATCAATGAGGTTAAATGGATATTATACCATGACCCCCCCCAAAACGTGCACGCTGATTGGCCAGCGTGCCCGTTGTAAATCGAGTTATACTAATGGAAAAAGGTCCAGTCGCCCGGACTTTTTTCCATTAGTATAACTCGTTTTAACATTGTTCGCTATGTTAAATGGGTTTAACATAGCGAGACAGTAAAATAAGCAACGGAGATCTCCGTTGCTTATTTTAAATCTGTCCCGCC
The DNA here is from genome assembly GCF_019279795.1 of Protopterus annectens. Taxonomy (NCBI): domain Eukaryota; kingdom Metazoa; phylum Chordata; order Ceratodontiformes; family Protopteridae; genus Protopterus; species Protopterus annectens. The sequence continues at coordinate 716,752,016 of NC_056750.1, forward strand.
ATGTTAAACCCATTTAACATAGCGAGACAGTGTTTTAAAAAAAAGCAACGGAGAAAGCAAGATCTCCGTTGCTTTTTTTTAGTGTCTCGCTATGTTAAATGAGTTTAACATAGCGAGACAGTTTAAAATAAGCAACGGAGATGTCCGTTGTTATTTTAAAACTGTCTCGCCATGTTAAACTCATTTAACATAGCGAGACCAAAAAGCAACTGAGATCTTGCTTTCTCCGTTGCTTTTGACAACTCTGATGTACTGCGCAGGCGCGCAGTACATCAGAACTGCCGCGGATGCCAGACATCTGCGGAAGGGCAGTAAACAGGCATTATACTATGCCATTATTTAAGAAAAGTAATAGTTTCTTTTCTTAAATAATGTTATGGTATAATAGCAATAACCCACTTCAGGGTGTGGGTAATGCTAAATTTACCCACGGTTGGCTTTGTTTGGTTCCTCGGGATTCGCCCTCGGGACCAAACCACGCCAACCGTGGGTAAATTTAGCATTACACACACCCAGGCGTGGGTTATTGCTATAGTAGATTTTATGGGTGGTTCAAAAGCCTGGTCTGAATGCAGTACTTCTGATAGAAGCTGGTGTTTAAGGGGCAGTGTCCTTATTGAAATGTATTGATTGGCTATGAAGGAGTTGCCCTGTTTTTCAAGTTTTTGATTTGTCTAGTACTTTGATGCAGTGGAACAAATTAAGGATTTGAAGAAGGCTGCATGCTGAAAGTGCTTATCCATTCTTTCTTTCCTTTTGTGAAGTTGCAGTTTTGGTTTTATGTGATAAAGGTGTTTTTAACGTGTTTTATTAAAAGGATTTTAAGCTCCGTTGTGGTCCAACTTGGATATTTTGCTTGCTGATTTTCTCTTCTTCCAAAAGGACCTTAAGTGATGGGCAGAAGTTAGTTTCTGTCTAAACTAGGAAATGCTTATTGCTGTGCTTGTCCCAAATGTCCTAACGAAAGTAAATGTACGATTTTACTTTTGGTTTGGAAACCCACTAGGTCTAAGGCATTTGACAGAGTGACATTTGGTTGACTCGCATAAATAGCTGAAAACTCATTTTGGCAAATTGAAATTAACAGAAAATGTACAGAAGAAAGAAAGTACCCTAAAGTGTCCCCCCCCCCCCCCCCAAGGATTGCGAGTGTCTTTCACTCCCACATGGTGGCCTTTTAAGTATACTAACTATGTGGTTGTACAACCATGGAGAAATCGGAAGTTACCATTCACAGTGACCCACTGCTGGGACACTTGTAGAGCCCACACCAGCAGTGATTGTCTATTTGTGTTTGTGAACATGGGAATTGTTTTTCACACAGAAAAACATGGTCATATATGTTTACACATTAATAGCTGTGTACTACATTGCTGTGTAATTACAGCACATTCTCTAAAGTTAATAATCATTTGGTTGAAATCTTAACTAAATTATTTTCCATTTCTTTCAATGTTTTGTGATTTGGCTAACTGCCATTCATTTACATGAAGGAGACCCAACTGTCTCTTCTCTTGTGCATTCAAATGAGACAACGAGGTAGGGTTTTAGTTCAAATTGTTTGTTGTACATAAACACATCAGAAGTTGTAACTGGAATGTTTACTTAAGCTAACTTGTTACTTCAAACACTCTAGGGTTACCACCTGTCCTACTTTGAGGGACAGTCCCTCTTTGGGCAGTTGTGTCCTGCAAAAAAATTGAAAATATGGCAAATGTCCTGAGATTTTAGGACATAAATATTTCCTATATTTTATGTAATAGTTGCATAAAAGTTATTCTGTATATGAAACACCTAAATGTGATAAACAGAATAAGCAACTAAAATGCCACAAGAATAAGCTTTTATTTATGAAAAAAAAGTTTTGTCCTTTTATGCTGGCCGTGGGTATATTTTGCCCTGCAAAATCTGATGTTTGTACCAAAAATATCCCACTTTGGGTATTTGAAAAGGTGGCAGCCCTAAAACGCTCTTGCATGTGTTTCTCCATACATATGTACTTTCACTCTGGCTGACTACAAAAAAATGGCACTCCTCCTGCACGTGCTCAGTGCTTACCTGCACATGCTCTTGAGCTTCAGTGGCTGACCAAGATTAATTTATATGCTCTAATCTACATCCTCCATCTTAAATTTGTTCATCTTGTAATAGAGAACAATGCACAATACATTTGCACAAGTTAGAAAACATATTGACAAATAACATTAGAGTCCAAGTTGCTGTGTATTTTGGATTTGGTCTAGATATTTGACCTGACCTAGTAATTAAGTTTGAACTGGGTTTAGCAGCAGAGACCATCTTTGGGGAATCTTTTTTTCAACTGTAACTTCAGGCATTACAACAGGATCTTTCAAAGGAAGTAAACTGTCCTTTAGAACTGAAGCATGCACTGGAATATTCTGAGAACTACAGTCATTGTCACAGGCAAGTTGCTGCGTCACTGGTTGAGATTGGAATTATTTCCTATTTCTTCAGTAAACCATTTCTTCCGATTGCACAATATATGACCTTGGTTCTTTACAAAAGAAGTTTGAGAAGCCCCACTCATTCAAATCCTTTAGATGTCCGCATTCTCAACTTCTTCTCTCCAATGGTCTTAAGAGGTTTGCTGGTTTTATCTTAGTAGGATTTTTTGCAACTGACGTTTTCTTAAGTTCGGCCTTGACCACTCTATTTTAACATTTGGTATGAACAACTGTTTACTGAATGGGACAGTTTTGGTCTGTCTAGGCATTAATCTCTGAGCAGGTGAACAAAGTAATTTAATCTCAGGCTTCCTGTCAAAAGATCCTTCTCCCCTTGGGATCCGACCGTCTCTTTCACTCCTGAGCTAGCCCATTCATGTGACATTAAATTTCTGTCTTGAAGACTGGCTTTCTTGTGGCCATAGCTTTGGTTATGAAGGTCTCTGAATTATAGGCCTCTTCCTACAAACCACCATATCCTTTTTCATAAGTTACTGGTGGCCTTGCAAACTAATCCATCCTTTGTGCCTAAGTTAGCCACTGAAAATATCAATCAGGCTATTTGGCTACCTGTCTTTCCTAACTACTTTAACGAGAGTGAATATCTCCTACTTTGGGTGTACATAGGCAGTTAAGATTTTATTTACACAGGACTAAATCTTTTAGAAATCTTCTCAGTCTGTAGCCTTCTCCTTGAACAGACATGGCCAGGCATTGTCGCACGTCAGAATTTCTAAATGGATTTCCACTGTTTAAGGACTTGGGAGTTATATTGTCCACCTAAGGCTCCCTTACTTAGGTAAGTTGTTACTTCATCAACCTTCTTCTCTAAGATGTCATTTCTGCTGCAGCCACTTGGGGTACTTTTTTCCATACAAAGTGGATATGGTCTCTTAGAATCTTTTGGTTCCATGGTAGTTTGGTACATATTCCATAGGGCTGTCCAGAATCTTTTGTAGCTGGCGATTCTGATCGAGTCATGAGAAATAATGAAATGGATATCAGAGCAACAGTTACATAATTAACTTAACTTGGCATCTTATTTCATTATTGCTCACTTACTGCTCACCTTCACCCAACCGTGTTTTCTGGAGGATCTGAAAACGCTGAAGTTTAGGGTCCCTGTACCTCTGCTACTTCGTGCAGAATTGGTATAAATATGCAAGTATAGATATCTGTATGTGTATTATTCTCCAGGGTTCCAACAACACCCTCAATCTGATGGTTAGTGTAGAAGGGGATTATGGGAGAGGGAAGAGCTAGAACCCTAAGTCTGAAGTGCCTGATTTGATACAGAACCCAGTAATGAATAATGAAATGGGATAAACACAGTTGCCGTTATGGTAAATACATAATTCCCTTCTAGTGTTTAAACTTTCTAATCCCAAGATCTTCAGTTGACCAAAGTGTATTCCACAAAAGGAAGAATGCTCCAGAGCCTTGCATTTTCACTTCACTTTGGTTTTAACTGGACTGGCTTACATTTAGACTTCAGATCTTGTGATTTTAAGTTTGATTGTATTGAAAACTTGGAACGCTTTATTTCAGGGTAGGTAACTATAAAGGCAGTTTGAGTTCCTTTTAATTTGCATCATGAAGTTTTATACTGAATTTCAGACAAGTTTGTCCGTCTGCATTGTCAGATTTCCTATAATTGCATGGATATTTCAGTTGTAATAGAACACAAGTACTGTGCAGACTTGTGGGAAAACCATTTCCTGTTAAAACTTAACTTGGTACAAAAATGATTCAGGATTAAGGTGAGACAAACTTGTGAAAGCTGCAGGTGAATTTAAGTACACCCTTTTTGGTGCTGTAACCAAAATTATTTCAAAAAGTATGCTACTAATTTGGGATAAATACTCCAGTTTTTGTCCATAATAAACTTGGTTGCATAGCACAACATAACTGGAAGCATCTAAATTAAGCCACCACAATTCTCCTAAGCTGGGCACTTCCCTGAATAAGCTTGACTTGATTAATCAAGTCTAAAGCCGAATGTTCATGGGTGTGTACTAGGCTAATGTCTCTGGTGCCTTTACAAGCCTATCCCATAAAAGTGCCCTGGCACTGTCGGCCGACATTAGTTCCCATTTCCTCTATCAAGTAGTGCCACTGGAGTGATCCCCGGGGCAAACTTTCTATTGCCCATCCACTCATCAAGATTTCCATTTAAGAGGGACAGTGAGGTGCTCTTCTTGACATGTATGGGAAGTCTATTCCAGAGCATGGGCAGTCTCTGGGTGAGGAACTTGTCCCTACAACAGGTTCTGTTGATTGTGGTAATGAGGTTGAGGTCTCTAGATTGTGTTTGTGTCATGTGGAGGGATTGGGATTTCTTTAGATGTAGCATTTCTAACACAGCTGGGTCAGACATGACTTTTTAAGTTGAACAACAATCGCTTCTAAGTAGGCGATATGAGACAAAGAATAGCTGGGGTCTTTTGAGTCTGCCTGTGTAGGACACTTATTTAATGCCTAGGATCTTCTTCATGAGGTACTTCTGTTGTCTTTCCAGCTGTTGCGGGTGTCTAGTGAGGTACATGCCAAATGGGGCATTATACTCTGGTCTAATGAGGGAAGAGTAGAGGGAGATGACTACCTCTTTCTTCTTGGATGCAAAACCCTTGGTAGTGATGTGCCACATAGAAGGAATTTCTGACCACAGTGGCAATGTTGGTGGTCAAAGGAGAGGTTGCTGTCAACCTGTTCTCGGATCTCTTCTAATTCTTTGTGTTCAGTGGGCTCCCATCGATGTGGTAATCAGTGGTGACTGAGATTTTACCAGTGGGGATGACCGTGCCTTTTTGGCGTTAAGCTAAAGTCCATGGTTTCAACACCAGTCTTTGGTCTCAGTGAGGCCTTTCTGTAGTATGTGTGCATCGCTTTGGGAGTTAATAATGGCTCCCATATTCCAGTCTGTGAACTTTGTCAGCCAGAGTCACTTTGTGTTGGCCTGGATTTCTGAGAAGTAGATGCCTAACAGGAGAGGACCCAGGACCAATCCCTGTGGGTCTCAACTTGTGCTGGTCAGCAGTCTGACTCTGAGAATGCTACTTTCACACTGTGTGTTCTATCTGTGAGCCAGTTTGCAACCCACCTAGTGATATACGGGTTGATGCCTAGTTTGGTGAGTTTATCAACGATTCCTGAGTGGGGAATTGTATCAAAGGCCTTGGCCAGAGTGAGGTAGGCTGTATGCACTGCCCTACCTTCATCCACAGCCCTGGTGACTGATTCAAAGAAGTCAACCAGGTTGAGCAGGCATGATGCCCTTTTCACAAGGGCCAATTGTGTGGGGTCTAGAGTTCAGAGATTTCCTTGATCTTTGCTAATCGGGTCCATGATGATGCGCTCCATAGCTTTACATATCCGACTTATCAGGCTAATGGGGTGATGATTTCTAGGATCTCTAGTCGCTCCCCCTTCATGGAGAGGGATGACTATAGCAGTGTGTCATTCAGTGGGGACAAAGCTTAAGGTGAGGCTGTGACTGAACAGGGCACACAGAGGTGCCAGTTCACTTTGTAGTTCATGTAGAACACATCCAGGGATATTATCAGGTCCCATGGAAGCTGTATTCTTAGCCTTGGACAATGCAGCTTTAACCTGTACTGCAGCAATGCTGGGTGCCAGTCATTCTTCCGGTATTGTGATTGGTCTTTTTTAGAGGGTGAGAGAGGAGTAAACTTGGCACTAAATCTGCCAGTATGTTGGCAATATCTGTTGGCCCAGTATAGGAGGTACCATTGTGCAGCAAATTGGGTATTGCTGTGGAGTTTCTTGATTTAGCTATAGAAGGCTTTGTCATAGTTTTTTAGTGTCTGCCACAATTCTGCCTTCATAGCTGGCTTTAGGGGATTTGATGAGGGATCTCGACTTTTGTTGAGGCTAATAAGGGAGTTTTTCCAGTTGGTATAAGAGTTGAAAGTGGGCAGTTTATGGAAGTGCAGTTATTTTCGTAAAGAATCAATTTGGCAAATTTGGAACTGATAAAGACTCATTCACTTTCAGAGTATAATTGTTGTAAAGGAGTTTAAGTACACAATAATCAGCTGGAGGTGGTATCCAGTAGACTGAATTTTGTAGTGAAATTGCTCTATAGAATTAAACTAATGAAGTGCGCAAGCGATGTCTATGGAGGTGGGATACTTTTGCTTTAAGCAAATAAGGGTGGGGTCAGTGTTAAGGATTGCACAACATGAGGCTGAGTTGAGGTTACTGAGTAAAGGTTCAAAAATAGATCATGCAGATCTGGAAAACCATAGAAGGCAGCTATTTTACTGCTTGAATGTTTTTGGAGAGCTAAAGTCTAAACTAGTTTTTGCTCAAACCATTACGGATGGTGTAACCTGAGTAGTGGGTCTGGATGAAGTTGGATTTCTCTGACTCTTCTAATGCTGAAACACATGTTGTAATGAAGGCAATTGGTGATGGTCACACAAGCTCAGATTTTTGTGTTTAGGCAGTCCACTTTGCCGTTCACAAAGCAAGAAATCAGTCTTGTGGAGGAATGTTCTCTAGTCTCAACAGGCCATAAAGTTTCCTGTATTTGCCCCATCCCATTAAAGCATCTATGGCCAGTTATTTACTGACTGCATTCTCTACTGGTAATGTTTGAGTGGAACCATGCAGGGAGTACTACTTTCTTAGGCTGTCTAGGTCCAGAGCCCTAAAGCTGATTTGTACCTGTTTGGGCTAATCTTATGACAATGCCAGGAGTTCAGTAGTAAGGGAGTTGGCCAAAATCCATTTATAATTCAATTAGCACCTCCCTTGTAGGTAGCATGGACTTTGCAATGGCATAAGACAAGGCTCCGTCTACATACATCTAACTAAAACTCCATTAAAGGATACAATGACCCTTGTCAAGGAGGGATGATCCCTGCTGTCTGAAACAACTCATCAGAGTAAAGATTAATTTAAGAGTCCCACCTGAAGAGACCACTTGGCCTAGCAGTGCTAACCCAGTCAGGGGTTATATGTGGTGGGTGTTGTCTCTTCCTTTTGGGTATCACTCCCTTTAGGATGACCTTATGTCAGTCTTTGAACCATCCATGCCAGTCTGGCTCAATATGAGCTATCTCATGCGAAGTTGGGGTTTCATTCATCCACCCAGAATTGACAAGCTGACATCGGTTAATACTTGCTCACAAGTTCCTGTGTTGCTAGTCCCTGTGGGTGTATCTCAACTATTTAGAGCAAGGAATTTTGACGGACAAATTGGGATGATCCAATAGGGATACATTTTAAATATTCCTCTTACAAACTTAAAGCTGCTAGAACAGGGTTTTGCATTAGCATGAATTGTTGGAAGGGTATAAAGTTGCAAACTTGGATCTTTCTGATTTCGGTCCTTGTTGACTTCTCCAGAAACCACAATGGAACAGACCAAAATGAGACTGATCTGGACAGTTGACGTATGCCCATGGGTTATCTGGTTCAAAAGGCTTGCTCCCTTTAAGCAGTGTTTTATAGTGGTGAGAATTCAGTACAGGTGGTTAGTCTAAAATGGGGTTCCTGTTCTATAACTGAAGACGCAATCCTTCAAATGTGTCTTGATCGAACTTGTAAGCACGAAAGTAGCATATAAGCGACGTATTTCCCTGGGAAAGAAATCACTTGGCTGCCTCCATTATTTTGCAGTTTTCATCACTGTAGTGCTATCTTGGAGTTGGTATATTTAAGTGGGGTTTGGGGGCAAAGCCCCACCAGTTTAATGTTTTGAATTTTTTTTTTTTGTGGAACAGTGACCCCCCCCCGGGAAAATAACGCAGTTCCGAGTGTTCGGGATTGTAAGCTTTCACTTGCATGGAGTCGATAAATCAGTCTTTGCTTTTTTAAGCATTCATTGATTTAATATAGACCCTAATATGGTCATGCTGTTACCACCTCAGTGGGACAAACCTACCTTTTTTCCATATTGCACCGTTCTTTAAGCAGTGATTCTTGCCCTTTGTAAGATATCCAAGGCTGCCTCTAAGTCTGCCATACCAGTGGTACCCATCTCCTCTATCTAGGAAAGTCTATTGCACTAATTGTAATGATAATTAGCACCCCTGGACAGCCATAAGGTAGAACTAAAGCTACCCATTTCATTCAGTATAGAACTGCATAATTTCTGGCAAATTAACTCTATTTCCTTTAGTTTGTCTTTGGCCTGATCCCACTGCATCTCTGTACTAAAGGCCTAGTCTATTCCAGTAGTTTAAATTCAAACAAAGCTTTTCACTCTGTTCCACAAGCCCATCGCATCTAGAGGATGACATATGAAATGCCTGGTCTGTTATGCTCTAGGATTAAAGCTACATTATAATACAAAATCCCAGCCCCGCATGGTTACTTTATACTACCATGTACCCTAAAATTCCATTTTAGCCCAGTTTCAGGCATGCAGTTGGCTAATTCACAATAGTTATAGTGGGTCTGCTGCTTTACCTGAAGTGTAGATGCATTTATCTTGTTTGGTTAGGTATTTGCTATATATGAAAATCTGCTAAAGCTACTGAAAGTCACTGAATGCCAACATACCTCAATTTTAGTTTATTGTAAATTAATTCCTGGTTTTTATAATACATTTTTTTTAGGGTATGTTGCCATTGAGCGACACTCTAATTTGATCTGTAACATCTGGTCATTACTGAATTAGCATCTGATCTGTATCCAGCCCCCTCACATGTACAACACTTCTGCTTGGATAGTCTTCCCATCGTGTGCTCTAACCAGTTTTTCACTTTCTCTTGCATGAAGTTAACTAGATAATGGAGACTTGTGTTTGGAATACAACATCCCATTTGCAGATGTGTAGACCACATGCAAGGCTTGCGTTCAGTGAATTTGTCCTTGCCATGTTCATGCTAGATATTCAATGGAAATAAGGTAGAGAATGTGTGGTTCTACACAAATTGCAACTACTTCCAACAAAATGAAGCAGAACAATTGCATGAAATGTGCAATTGTATTAATCTTGTTATACAGTTTGGATCATTCTTAACTTCTGTCTGTATTCAAGGCAGCTTCTGCTTTGGGAGAGAATATGCATGCAATGCCATGCAGCATTAAAATCTTTAAAAAGGCTGTAGCCATAATGCATAATGCTAAATATAAGTAATCCTGGAAGCAGTGGGTGTTAGCATGTTTGACACCATTAACTAATCCAACATACAAGGAGGACCCGATTATCTAATCCTTGAACATACAAGGAGGAGCCCTGCACATGGGTGGTACACGGACATGTTTTACAGTCAAAGAATGCCAAACAATTGTTCTTGGTCTTTATCACTTGACAAGTTTCTGTCCCTGAAATAAGATGGCTCAAATATTATCTTGTATGATGCTGTATTTTTATGCAGTCATTGGCAATGTAACTACCCTTCACAGAGCCAAAGGGACAGTATTGGCTTTCCACCTTCTGACCCCAGGTGCCTTTAGTTTATCTACATAGTAATTTTCTGTGAAATACTGGGATGGTGCATCAGCTCTCAAAATCTGAAATGGGAGTCCCTTTGGTTAGATAGAGCTACTGCTACTGGGAGGCACACCTTCCCATTTTAGAGGGTGAGGGGGGTGGGGGGCAAAACATTAACCTCCTGAAACTGTTTAAATGTGAGGATTTCAGATTTTCAGTCTGAGGAAGATATTTTGGGTGTTGTACGTGTAATAAGGAGCAATTTGCTACATATCCAAAGCTTTACTTCAGTGACCAGACACTGACAACATGGTCTACAATTTAAACTCATCATGGCCTCTCAATGCAGAGGTCTTGACACTCATTTGTCTTGCTACCCATGTGACCTCCCTAGGTAATGCAACCTAGCCCATTTTACTACACTGGTAGTCCCTTCAGAATCCTAGCTGGAAAGGCAACTTTTCAGAATTGTACCCACAACCAGCTTTTCCTACTCATTGCAATACCTAGACACCCACTGGATCACAAGGTGTGAAACTCAAAGATTGAGTTAAAAGTTGAAACCTCATAGCTTGCATTCTGTGTTGATAATTATTACCTACTCTTCTGCTTGCTTCTGTTTATTGCTTTGTTTGTAGGACTTTCCAAATGGTCTGTAATAATGTTTACTTTCATAGCGCTTGAAATTAATACAGGTTGGTGCAATATGACACTACCAAAGACAGGCCACTAGGTTACTAAAAGGAATTGGGATATGCAATTCTTTCAACTTGCAATGTTGAATAAAGCAGACTGATTCTTGATTACCTTCCTGTGGCTTACTAATTACAATAGCTGAATAATACATACGCATTCCTGCCCATTGCACAACAGCAGTGTTTTCATTTTTCTAGATACCTGCTGGTTTAACTAACAGTAAGTGGAGTTTGATTGCAAGCAGATGGCATAAAAGAATGAGCCACAATTTTCTTTACTCTAGAAAATGGCTAATTTTGACTTGCTGCTTTGTAAGAACAGCAGTGTGATTCTGCTCCATTTCTTTCCACAGATTCATTGGTCTGCAAGCAATAATAGAGAGTCCTGGGGTTGAAGACTTCAAAGGTAGGAGATAATTTTCTTGTTTGGTTCTTGTGAATCCATCACCATGCATTTAAGATTGTCATTGTGCTGCAACAGGCATTGCTTATTTTTTGGAATGGACAAACTTATACTGCTTAAGATTCAAGTACCTTAATAACATTTGGCTAGGAGTGCCGAGTTGGTAGGTCGTGCATTTGGCTAGGAGTGCTGAGTCGGTAGGTCATGCATTTGGCTAGGAGTGCTGAGTCGGTTGGTCGTGCATTTGGTTAGGAGTGCTGAGTCGGTTGGTTGTGCACTTGGCTGGCTGTGCTGAGTCGGTAGGTCGTGCACTTGGCTGGCTCTGCTGAGTCGGTAGGTCGTGCACTTGGCTGGCTCTGCTGAGTCGGTAGGTCGTGCACTTGGCTGGCTGTGCTGAGTCGGTAGGTCGTGCACTTGGCTGGCTGTGCTGAGTCGGTAGGTCGTGCACTTGGCTGGCTGTGCTGAGTCGGTAGGTCGTGCACTTGGCTGGCTGTGCTGAGTCGGTAGGTCGGTGCACTTGGCTGGCTGTGCTGAGTCGGTAGGTCGTGCACTTGGCTGGCTGTGCTGAGTCGGTAGGTCGTGCACTTGGCTGGCTGTGCTGAGTCGGTAGGTCGTGCACTTGGCTGGCTGTGCTGAGTCGGTAGGTCGTGCACTTGGCTGGCTGTGCTGAGTCGGTGGTCGTGCACTTGGCTGGCTGTGCTGAGTCGGTAGGTCGTGCACTTGGCTGGCTGTGCTGAGTCGGTAGGTCGTGCACTTGGCTGGCTGTGCTGAGTCGGTAGGTCGTGCACTTGGCTGGCTGTGCTGAGTCGGTAGGTCGTGCACTTGGCTGGCTGTGCTGAGTCGGTAGGTCGTGCACTTGGCTGGCTGTGCTGAGTCGGTAGGTCGTGCACTTGGCTGGCTGTGCTGAGTCGGTAGGTCGTGCACTTGGCTGGCTGTGCTGAGTCGGTAGGTCGTGCACTTGGCTGGCTGTGCTGAGTCGGTAGGAGTCGTGCACTTGGCTGGCTGTGCTGAGTCGGTAGGTCGTGCACTTGGCTGGCTGTGCTGAGTCGGTAGGTCGTGCACTTGGCTGGCTGTGCTGAGTCGGTAGGTCGTGCACTTGGCTGGCTGTGCTGAGTCGGTAGGTCGTGCACTTGGCTGGCTGTGCTGAGTCGGTAGGTCGTGCACTTGGCTGGCTGTGCTGAGTCGGTGGTCGTGCACTTGGCTGGCTGTGCTGAGTCGGTAGGTCGTGCACTTGGCTGGCTGTGCTGAGTCGGTAGGTCGTGCACTTGGCTGGCTGTGCTGAGTCGGTAGGTCGTGCACTTGGCTGGCTGTGCTGAGTCGGTAGGTCGTGCACTTGGCTGGCTGTGCTGAGTCGGTAGGTCGTGCACTTGGCTGGCTGTGCTGAGTCGGTAGGTCGTGCACTTGGCTGGCTGTGCTGAGTCGGTAGGTCGTGCACTTGGCTGGCTGTGCTGAGTCGGTAGGTCGTGCACTTGGCTGGCTGTGCTGAGTCGGTAGGTCGTGCACTTGGCTAGGACTTGTTGAATTTGCAGTTATGATTTCTTAATGTGTACTATGAAGTTTGTCTACATGAGCAACTCCAAGGCTGAAGCATGGACAGTCCTGTTCTAGCTGTGACCCCAGGATTGAAGAACACCAAAGGTAGGAAACTTTTACTTAGTTTGTACAGTAAGCTTAGGCATTGTGAATTATTTTCTTCTGCAGGTGAAAGAATCCTGGGGTTGAAGATCTTCCAAAGGTAAGGGAACTTTTCAAACTTTTTGGCAGTTCATTGCTTGCAATGAAGTGACATTGTCAGAGCGTTTACTGTAGGATCACTTTAGGAACAGAAAACAGATGCAACTTTCGGTCTATAGGTTCAAGTCTTAGCCTTGTCATGCTGTTTTATAATTTAGACAGTGGACTTTTATCTGCACAGTTAAGTCTGCTTTTTTTTTCAAATATTTGACTTGTTATGCATTAGTCACTAAGCTGAAAATGTGCATTTTTATGCAGATTCTGCCAATGTAAAGTGCAAGATTGGTCTTAAAGAGCAACTGCATGGCACAGTCTAGCAATTTATCAGTTGCTGAATACAGTGACTTCTACAATTAAGTAGGGAGATGCTGGCTTTGGATTTAATTGGCATAGGGTAAAAGTTTCTAGTGTACCTGGATGTAGGTAGCTGCAATTGAATTGTTCAGACTAAAGAAAGTCAAACATTTGTTTAGCTTGGAATTATGCTGATTTGTTGATGGTTTGTGCCACTTTAAGAAATGAACTTTAGGAAGTTATGTGAGTGCCCACTAGCTTTTAAAAATTTCCTGTTAGCTTGCAGTGTCTGATCTCCTGTGATAAGGACTAAAGTGCTTATTTGTTGGGTCACTGCAAACAGTTTACCATGTGCGTCCATGTAGCATTTTATGCTGTTTCTAGTGTGTTTACCCCAGAGAGTGGCATGCTGCTTTTCTGTAGTTGTATGGTGATGGATACAGCAAAGCTGAATTTGACTTGGGTGGTGGCATTTTACAACATGTTTGGGTAACTCATTTTACATGACTAAATGGCAGTAAAAGGATCCCAGGACTGAAGACCAAAGCTCTCAAGGACAAGTATCGAAGGCAAAGGTAGGCCACTCTTTCTTAATATAAATGCATCCTTGTTTCCTGCTCAAAAGGAAACTGAAAACAGAAGTCTTTTCAGTAATGTTTAACTGTGGCAAACTATAATGTATTGTTAGCTTATAGTAGCTTATATTTGACTTTATCCTCAAGCTAACGGTCAAAATTGTCTGAGCATGTTCTACTAGCATGTCAGGCTTGCTACTTTCAGTTCTCTGGTATACACGGCCACAATTGAAATACCATGACTCTGGCAGGCAGTATAAATGACCAGGTTTGAGTGCTTTTGTCCTATGAAATTGAGTTATCAGCCAAAGTCCGTTTTATAGAATGAAGGTGCTGAACTTGTAAGTCATGTGGCAGTTAATTTTATGTTAATTTACAGTAAGTAATACAGAGCTGCAATGTCTGCATTTTGATGTCTGTCTGACTTGGATGTGGCCTATCTAGAAATTTCTAGTAGCTGGTATGTTTGTGGCATTTGTTAACAAATCTTGAGTGCATGTAAGGAACTGTAACCACCGCTGGTTATAAATTTTTAGCAGGTTATAATACTGTAATAATTTTATCGTATCTACCTCTCTGCACTCTGTATTCAGTTATTAATGCATGTTTTAATACCCATTATTTATCTTGTTCATGTAAATTGTCTTAACTTTCGTGTATCATTTGGAGATTTTCTCCCCTGGGCCTTCACTGAAAATGGGTTTTTGACACACTGACTTTCCTAGTAAAAAAAAATGTTAAATTCTGGCAGATTTCGTCATGGCTATCTGTGATGCCCTGTATGAGGATTTCTGGCAAGCTGGCATACTAACGTTTCTAACATCAGAAGTAACATTTTTGTAGTAAGCATTCCTATAGCCTCTTAACTCCTGATCTCATGTGTATAACTTGGTTGATAAGTAACAGTGATGCCTTCATGTTCACCAGGACTACATTCCTTGACCAGGCCTGTTAATAAATCAAGGCAGTAAGCATTAAACCTCTCAATACAACTATCTTCCTTTTGTTAGGAAGATGCACTAGAAACCTTCAGTTGAATGCATATTCAACTAAACTTGCTCTTCGCTAGGCACCTTTTAGTTAAAAGGCATGACCAGATATGCAGTTTGCTACAGGGATGTTATACCTTTGTAAGATAAGGGTGTGATGGGCTAGAGCTTCACAGGTGCATAACCATTAATAGGTAATGGCTTCAATGATCACACAAGGGATTGGATAGGGTAGGAGTAACAGAATTGCAGTGAAAAGGCTTTGTAGAACATATAAGCAGAAATGGCATTTTTCTAGTTGTATTGATCTAGGAGTATTTGTGATGTCAGTGTAGGTGATGGAGGTGAATTAGCTTGTCTTGACTGAAGCAGGCTAAATGGCATGACCCAGAGTATTAAGTCCATGGGGGATATGGATCATACACTCCTATATAAGGAAGGATGTATTTTCTTGAGGTCCATTTAACAACCCCTGCTGTAGTTAGTCAGTTGTAACATATTTTTTTTGCCCTTGTAAAAATGGTGTGGTGATTAAAGTGCTAAACTGAGTTCCTTGCTGCTTATAATGTTAGTAATTTTTGTTGTGTATTTGCCTTGACAGACTGAATAAAGTTTGTGAACCACTGTGAAAAGGTTTGGGAACCACTTGATTTGGCTTTTAGTTTTATAGGACCTAATTCGAACTAAATCAAGTAGACTAATAGGCTTTGCCTCTGTGTAAGCACTGTGCCCCATAAGTTGTGGTTGAAATGATCCCTATGCGTACTTCTAAAGCATGCCCTTTAGGGGTTGTCTATTTGAGTTGGACTTGCCACATTCAACTAGGTTTATGACTATGCAAGTGCCTTCCATTAGGTAAATTTCAATCTACATTGGATAATTTGGAAATCTCTAGTATAGCATTATATGTAGTGATCCATCTGCATAATGTACTATTACTCCCCTTGGCATTACCACTAATGACATTGGGTTAGTATTTCAGTGTTGCATACTACTACATGGTGGAATTACTAATGTCAACTATTACACTGACCATGTTAGGGGTAGATGCATTTCAGCCTTGGATATTGCTTTGCAAGCTGTGATATGGTTGCCAGACTTGTTTACTTGGTGTTGCACTTAACAGTTTTTGGCCAATTTCTGGATCAGCCTGGGTGAAATACAAAACATTTAAAACACTACTTCTGCATTGAACTAGTGCAGTGCCATGTACAGTTGGTTACTAACCTGGGCCAATGTTCGGGAAATTTTAGGGTAAATGATAGTGCTGTGAAACAAGAGCGTTTGGCTTGAAGCACTTGTTGCACTGTCCTTAATTGGGAAATGAGTGAACTCAAAATGGAGAGCTTGCCAATAAGTAGGTATCGGAGCATGTGCAGTGCTATGGAGTTTTTTTTGTGGGTAATGGTGTGGCTTGTCTTGAGCAAGTTTTTCCATTGTGCCTCTCTCCACACATTGTCTCCTTGTAGACTGAAGAGCTGTGATACAAAAAGTAGGTACATCTGTTAGCCATTTGGTTTTTCTAGGGTGGTTGGAATATGTTATTTGCAGATGCTGTTGGTCTGTAGTATGGCAATTTGACTGGAGGCAGAATCTAACATGACGTACGTTAATGTTTGAGCTGTTTTGCCATTGGCTGATTTTGAAAAGTCTGGCACCAGAAGTTTATTTTGACCATGTCTAAGTTGCGTTTGGTTACTGAAGTTCTAGATAAGATGGAAGTTGTCTATGAAATGCCTAAGTCAGACATGGAGTTAAGTGCTTGAAGTTTGAGTTCCAAGAAGCATAGTTTTGTCTTGTGGGGTATGATTGCACTAAGTGACTGTAATTGGCAAGGAATGTTGGTGAGTGACCTGAAATGACTTAGCCTCAGCATAGTGGGTAAGTAGAACATGAGTGGATAACAAAGTTTATGAATATAGAGAAGAGGGGCATGAATGAATCCTTGTGCTAATCATTTGGCAATGGGTGTTGATTTTAGATTCAGTGGATTAATTGTAGTACATTAGGAAGGTTTGGGAGCAGCATCTGGATTGAGCTCTAACTCTCCTTTAGACAAGATGGTCAAATGTCACCAGATCTGTAAATGGCTACCTTTTAAGGAGGCTACGCTAAAATGGACCAGTGTCGTCTAGGCAACAATGTAGAGCAGGTGGTACTTTTGGATATAGTTGGGTGTAGACTGTCTTCAAAGTTGATTTGTGCAGGACAAATGTGTGCATTTCCAACATCCATGTTCTTCTTGAAGAGAAGACTTCCACATAGTTGAAGTGGAAAAGCAGAATGAAATAGTGGGCAATGCACAATCTGTGGGTGGTGTGGAATTCAGATTGTAGATGGGGGGGAAATTGAGTAACATTTTCCCCTTAGTGGGGAGTGCAAAACATCTCATGCTTTCTGTTGCACTAGGCTTAGGCTTTAAAAACTAAAGGATCTGCAATTGTCTCCCTTAGTTTTAGTTCAGTGAATGATTGTTTTTCATTTTTGCTTAAAGCTTGTGGGGAAGTGTGCTTAAAGTTGTAGTGTGAGGGGTTGAATATGTTAGCTACTCTGGTTTCTGAGGGCTTTTAATTTTTGGATAGTTTAATCATTGTAAAGGTGATTGGACCATGGTCTCTAGGTGATGGTGTCAGAGTGTTGGAGGTTGCTATGTTGGTGTGGGATTTTAAAGGAATCTGAGGGCAGCTCATATTTTGAGTTGACTTGGGTCTGCTAGGAAAGGACCCATGTCAGAGGGCCAAGATTGACTGAAGTCACCTAGAATATTTTTGGAATTGGAGTTTAAGGACTTTACAGTGCTGTTCCAATATGCATAAAGGAATGATTTGAATAACCCATCCCCTTTGTACCCTACTAAATCTTGTGGTGCATGTAGACTAACTCTTCTTTTCTGAAGTTGTCAAGCTACTCCAAGGTCTGCCAGTGATCTCGAGTTAAGTCTTGTTCTGCTTTTGAGAAACCAAACTTTGGGAATGTTGGCTACCTTAGTCATTGTGTTAAAATTTGAGATGCACTACAAGGCCCTATTATCATTTTCGGTTGTCATGGTCCCAAGTGTAGAGGGAGAAAAACTCACTTGTGTCAAAGGTTTTCATTCATCTCATTGCTTAAGGTCCCATTTTACCTGATGCAGCTAAAATGTTCACCAGTAAAGCAATTAAAAGTTTGTAATCCGTGTTGTAGAACGGGATGTCTAAAGAGTATGCAGTAACATTCTCATCTTAAGTTAAAGTTGCAAAAAAATCTGGTGGGCAAATGCACAGCTAATATCTTTAGCTTGGCACCTTTCATTATGTGGCAATAGTTTTCAAATGATTGGAAAGGAGTATGAGGATAAAGTGGGTTCTGTGACCACTTCTGTTTGGGAACACCACCTACTTTTGGTGTACAGCAAGTTATTCCATGCAGTTAATGTGGTACTTTTCCTGCATGTGTAGATTGGCTATCAAATTGATGATGGTGGGATAGACTTCTGGGTTAAACTGACAAGTTGTCACTTCAGTGTAATCGTATCTGGGCTAGAAAAATTGGAAGTTACACTAAGCTAAAACATTTTAACATGCAACAGTTAAGCTCAAATCACTAAAATACAATTCACTAGTGAATTAACGGTCACTTTGCCAGTATAAAGGAAGCAGGTAAGTTTAATTCTAATGCTTTAATGCCACATTTGTACAAATGCCTTCGGCAACAGAAGAGATAACTAACCCATGTCATGCTTAGATTTTCTGCCACCAGAGTGCTCTTCAGTTGGCTTTCAAGGCCGTCAGAGCATTCATTGTTGAGTACGCGAGTTTCTTTTGGAGAAGAACATTCAACATATGTACTTCCCTACACAGGGGAAGGACTTTAAAGCTAGAAGCATGCGTTTTTGTTAATCATATGAGTTTGCTGTTAATTTAAAATTGATGCAAAGAATTTTTGTGGAGAAACTGCTTAAGTGGGGGGTGGGGGTAAAAGGAATTTTACTAGTTTGCTTCTTATGCTGATTTTAGTCTTTTTGCTACAAACTGCCTTTGCCACTACAGTAAGCTAGCAATTTGAGCTGCAGGTGCATGATTGTGCTGCAGCCAAAGTGAGCTTCAGGCCACTCGCTTCCCTAGATTTCTTTTGCGCACACAGGTACTAAATGGGGGGGGGGTGGGGTAAGCCAGGTTCTGTGAAGCTGTTGGCATTATCTAAGCAGGGGAGAGTTGCCTTTGGTGTTGGGAGGGTAAGAGGCAGTGAAGGTACTCCTGCTTCCTCAATGTAGTGCCTATCCCTGGGGGATGCACTTAATGCTGCATTAGCTTCACTGAACAAGTCTGGCTTGTACAGGCTATTTTATCAAGTGGTTTCAGATAAGAGGATTGCGTTCATATTGATCACTGCTGCATTCGCCATATGGGCTATATTCTGCAAAAGGTAACTCTCCAGCTTCCAAAGTTTCATTGCACCTTACATACAAACCATCAGTCTTAAGCTGAGGTGACTAAAGATTATTTTCGGAGCAAAGCCCATCAAGCTTTCCTTTCATTGAAGCCTGCTCTGCATACCTCTCAACCATCATGAATTACTGTTTTTACAGAGTTTTGGGGTCCAAATAATGGGGTGCCATGATTCCAGACTGGCACCCCTTCGTTTCTAATTTTTCCCACTTTGTTTACATTTTCACTGTTTCAGCTGACATCACGTGCGGGATGATATCAGTGCCGTTGTTGCTACCAGCCTATCGGAATTGAGCTCAAGGGCTGACATGCATGAATTTCTGGCTGGGCGCTCAAGGGATGTTAAAATGCTGTGAGCGGGAACAGTTATCATCGAATCCAGTTATGGCAGATTGTTATATTTAAGAACTGAACGATGAACTATACTGGTAGGACGTTTTGGATATCATGGCTGGCTGAACGAAGAACTGACAAAACACTGATAACTGCACGAATGGCAAGTGCACGGCTATACCACATAAACCAAGCAACAACAACAACAAAAAAAACTGATAAGGAATCTGTGTGTATCTCTGTCTGTGAATGCCCCCATTGTACTACACCTGGTGGCTAGAGGTACTCTGGCTCAAACCCTGTACCTTGGGTATAGAGTGAAAAGAGCCTAATGTCCCTAGCCGCCACCACTAATGAATTTCTGCCATATTTTTGATCAGTTCCTCATAAAATCTGTTTTCAGGATTTTTGAGACAAATCACTGCAGGCTGAATTAATTAAATAATGACTGGCATTTGAATTTTAGACTGCATATTCTTCAGAAAATAAATGGTAGCAAAACCTTTTATTCTAGCAATTTTCTAAGTTTATAAGATCAGTATTTTAAATTTGTTCCTATTTTGGGGCTGTATTCTCCCATTGCTGGCTTTGTCCAGTTTTTTTGTGCTAAGAGTTGAGAGCTATGGTGAGAAGTGAGAACTGAATTCACTAAATGATAGTCATTTAAGTTTCAGTCTTATATCTTTTAGAAAACTGCTGATTTGGCATAGTGGTAAGTTGCTCTGACTGTAGTGCACAGGGTCCTGGGTTCAAAACTTACCAGTTTAATGCATGGTGATAACACATTTTATTCTAGTAACTTTCCAAAATTTTATACAAGCAATGTTTAAAATGTGTCCTGGGTTTTTGGCGTTTTGTCCCCCCCCAAAAAATATTTAAATTGAAAATAAGTGCATGGAGCTGTGCAAGATGCCTATGCCTTACACTACTGTCATTCTATTTTTATAGATACATTTGTGTGTGGAAGTAGACTTTTATGATGGAAATGTTCTGAAATGGGCAGTCATTATTGGTTCATGCTTTTTGTTTCATTGCCTACTGGAAAAAATGTTCAAACAGTAAATTTAAAACGTGCTCTAACAAGTGTGCTGTATTATGCAAGGAATATAATTTAATAAAGTCAGGAAGGTATATCAAAGAACACATATAGGTTTCTTGTTTTGTGTGTAAGGGGCCATTGATTTGAAAACAGCCCAACGGTAATCTTTATCCACCACTGCTCAGATGCATTTTCTTTGGATGTGGTATGGGTATCAATGCTGTTTCAATGAACGTGAGTTTCAAGGGTAGAGATGTTTTACTGCCAAGTCTATTTTCATTGTGAGACAGTATTGCTTTGTTTAGTAGATGTGTATTACTTTTTGTGCTGTAAAGTGTAAAAATAAAATCCAAATGATCATTGTAAAAGTAAAGAAGTATGCACACATTAGTGTTTATGGTAAATGGGGTAAAATAGCCAGGTAATGGGACATTGCAATGGCTGCAGGGGGACTCCTGTTTCATGTTTTGGTTGTCTGTTATTTAGTTTGCATTTGAAAGTTGGTATCCCACAATTCCATTGGAATAAGCAAAGTTACATAATTATGTATGCACATTTTGTTAAACAGCGTACAGATTTTTTCCTATTTTTCATGGGCCTTTTCCAGATTTTTTATGTTTCCAGGTTCAGTAGTAGTGCTCTGTGGGTTTTTGAGGACTGGCTTGTGCTGTTACTTCATAGGTGTGTACTAGGCTAATGGCCCTGGAGCCTTTACAAGCCTAGCCCAAAGAAGTGCCCTGGCATCATGCTGCCCGACATTAGTTCCCAGTGCCTCTATCAAGTAGAGTCACTGGAGTGATCCCTGGGGTGAACTTTTCATTTCCCATCCACTCATGATGCTCTGCTTGACTTGTATGGGAAGTTTTTACCAAAGCAAGGGCCGTCTCTAGGTTATGACCCTGTCCTTCCAGCATGTTGTGTTGATTTTGGTAATGAGGTTGAGGTGTCTGGAGCATGTGGTGCAGAGGGATTGGGATTTTTTTAGATGTAGCATTTCTAACAGAGCTGGGTCAGACATGGCTTTGTAAGTTGAGCAGAGATTGCTTCTTAGTAGATGATGAGAGACGGAGAATAGTTGAGATTGCCTCTTAGTAGATGATATGAGACAGAGAATAGCTGGAGTCTTTTGAGTCTGTTCATGTAGGATGTGTTTTAAGGTCCAGGATCATCTTCATGAGGTACTTTTGTGGCATTTCTAGCTGTTGCATGTGCCTAGTTGGGTACATGCCAAATTGGGGTATTAAACGCTACGATTGCCCTAATGAGGGAAGAGTAGAGAGAGATTCTCTTCCTGAACACAAACTCATGGTAATGCACCACATCAAAGGACTTTCTGACCACAGTGGCTATGTGGTGGTCAAAGGAGAAGTTGCAGTCAACCTGTATCCCCAGATATCTTGTGACACTTTTTGTTCAGTGGGCTCCCATTGATGTGGTAGTTAGTGGGAACTGAGTTTTTCCCAAAGGGATGATGACACATTTTTTGGCATTAAGCTTAAGGCCATGGTTTCGACACCAGTCATTGGTTTTAGTTAGGCCTTTCTGTAGGATGTCTACATCACTTAAGTTAATGGTTCCCAGCTTGCAGTCATCTGCAAACTTGGTCAGGCAGTCCCCCTCTGTGTTGGCCTGCACTTACGAGAAGTAGATGCCAAACAGGAGAGGACTCAGGGCTGATCAATGGTGGGACTCCACTCGTGACTGTCGGCAATCTGACTTGCAGTTACCTACTTTCACACTGTGGGTTCTGTCTGTGAGCCAATTTGCAACCCGCCTAGTGATATAGGGGATTGATGCCTAGTTTGTTGAGTTTATCAATTAATTCCTGAGTGGGGAATGGTATCAAAGGCCTTGGCCATATCGAGGTAGGCTGTATGAACTGCTTTGCCCTCATCCACAGCTCTAGTGACGGATTCAAAGAAGTCTACCAGTTTGAGCAGGCATGATCTACATTTCACAAAACCAAATTGTGTGAGATCTAGAGTTTGGAAAACCCCTATATCCTTGTTAATCAGGTCCATAGCCTTACATATCCGGCTCATCAGGCTAATGGGGTGATGATTCCCAGGGTCTGTAGTTGCTCCCCTTTATTGGAAAGGGATGACTGTAGCAGTGTGCCATTCAGTAGGGACAAAGCCTTAGGTGAGGCTGTGACTGAACAGAGTGCACAGATGTGGTGCAGATAAATCCCCCACATGTACATATTTTATACTTTTGTTCAGGAAACTGAGGAGTTTTATTGGACTGTTAAAACTATTTTGCCTTTAACTTCAAATCAACGTTTGTGCAAGAATTTATTTTTCTGTTGCTGCCAACTAATTTTACTGTTTTTATTGGCTTCCTGTGCCTTTTCCATAGGAAAGGGGCACTGTTGCTCTCAGTCTCATTCCAGCCATGAAGTAAAGCAATTTTCCACTGCAGGCAGGTAAATCTGCTGCAACTGTTAGTTGTGCTTCTGACCACTTAATCCAGAGCCATCTGATGGAGCAGCTGCTATGGACCTGGGGTAAACCATGTCCTCAACTGTTTGTGGATTTGCAGTGGGCAAAGGAAAGGTTTTTGTTCCTGTGAGGAACGGGGAAAAGTTTAATGACCCAATGGATAAGGCATTTGCCTCCTAAGCCAGGTATTGTATGTTTGAGTCCCAGTATAGCATGAGGGGTTGATTTAATGGATAAGGTATTCATTTCATAAACCCAAGTTACAGGGTGATGGATTAGCTAAGCTTAAAATAGTCCACAAAGGCAACTAGCCTAGTAGTTGCCTATGAAAATGTGACAGTGTTGTGCCCATTCCAGTGAGGGTGCTGCTGCAAATACTGTTGATCCCATCCTTCCTAACAAAGCTAAACATGAATCTACTCAAATTCTCTCTCAGTACTCAGTGTTGACAAATTAACAGGGGGTTGCAAGAATCTGGGAACTACCAAAACTAAGGACTAGACAGAATGAGTAAGACTTTATTCCTCCTTACCACCTTAGTAAGCCCCTTTTTTTCTCTTCCAGGTCTGCAATCTCCTTTTTCTCTTGACAACAGAGTTTCAGACCAATAGGATCTGAAGATCAAGGGTACAGATGAGTGGGAGGCAGCTGATCCTTTCCAGGGGGTAAATTCCTCATTTTACAGATCAGACTTTTCCATCGCATGCTATCCTAGGGAGTGATGGAACCAGTTCCCTCTTCCCAGTTGGGTGAGGAGTTTTAATTGATGGTTTTCATGGCAAAGTCTTGCAGACCAGTTCTGGATCTTTCCTAAATCAGTTTGTGATGGGGCTAAAATTCAAATGTCATTTCACAACCTGTTACTAACTTCCTCATTCTAGTTTTGTTAACATATTATCACATTCGTATTTTTCCAGACTTTAAGTCTGTGTCTGGGTCACATTCATTTCTCTGCCTTCACTTTTGGACTATCCACTGCACCAAGTGATCACTAGGTGTCTTGCTCCAGTTGTAGCTTATTGCAGGCTATAAGGTATCCATGGTTTTAGACAACTTAACTGTTTAGAGCTTCAGAAGTGTTAAGGGGAATCTCTCTGCTGAGAGTTCTTCCACAAAGTGGGATTCCAAGAAAATTCAAAAAGTTTGACTCCTCAAAGGACTGTTTTTGGGATGTCACCTTTTCTTTCACAAGAAAATATCTAGATACAGATCTAGGGTTTTCTGCTCTGGTCACCGAGGGGAATACCTCAGGATTTTGGGTCTCATTGGTTTTGTGATTCTCATGATTCTCTTGCTAGATGCTGGTCCAATGGCATCTGAAGCATGTTTTGGTACCAACACCAGCCTTTGTCTTTACAAGTCCCAGTGCTGGATTTTGTCAAGAGCTCACTGGAGAAATTCCCTAACCAATGTCTCATCTTCTCCCAAGCAATCACTACAGAGAGGCCTATTTTTGTTAGAGCAGTTTCAGTAGGGATAAATGTGCAAGGTGGGTTGGACACCAAGGACAGAGAAGCACATTGGGAGATGCTTGCCCTGATCAAGCCAGAGTCTTGAATTGCCTTTTGGTTCTTGGGACAAGACAATACCACAGCTACCTGATGCATCAGGTAGCCAGGGAAAATCCAGCTTTACCCCCTTCAGACTAGCCATGGTAGCCTAGGGTATAGCTTCACAAGACTGTGTTATTCTATACGTATCCTACAGTCTGACAGCAAAACTGGCAGACAAGCTGAGCAGGACAATTACAGATACTCTGCAATAGAAATTGGATCAGAATCTTGAAAGAGTTGACTAGTCTGTGGGGAGGTCCTCAAGCCTATTTGCCTTACCTCTAAACAATTGGGTGACAAGATTCTGTTCAAGGACTCTATGAAAGAACTTGGAAGTCAGATTACTTTTCTTCAGACAGGAATGCTGCTGTTATGCTTTTCCACCCCTTTCAATAATATCCAGGGTACTTCTGAAAACATCCTCCAAAATCATTGTGCTGACCCAATTCTGACACAGGCAACAGTGGTTCTTTTGGAAATAGTCAGGGATAGTTAACACTAATTTCCTCACAGAATGGATCTAATTACAAGATCAGAGGTGCTGCACCCTGACCCTAACTTGAACTGACTGCCTGAGTGATGGCGTCTTAATTCCCTTCAGGCAGCAGTTTACTGAGGATGTTCAGCAGGTACTAACAGATGTAAGAAACCCTGCTAAAAGAAAATCGTATTGGCAAATAGAAAAGGCTTTCTAGTTGGTGCCAGCAACATAACCAGCACCTATTTCTGGCTAGTTAACCTAAGGCCTTGCTCCTCCAAGGCTTATTTATCAGCCATTTCAGCATGTGTGCTGCTAATGGATTCTCCTTTGAATACATTCTAATTTCAAAAAGTTTTTGAAAGCCTTTTTTTCATAAGAGGCCTCGAAGAAAACTGGTCAAACCTGCCTTGGGATCTTTACTAGTTGAGATGCTAACACTTCATCTGAACTAACTAATCTGGCTAACTTTAATTTCCATGAAAATTGTTTTAATGATTGATTTTACTTCTGCAAGAAGACTGAGTGAGTTGCAAGCTCTTATAGTGAGTCAACCCTATCTCAATTTCCACAGGGACAGGGTTTCTTTGAGAGCTAATACTTTTATGCCTAAAGTAGTATCAGAGTTTACTTTAAGCTAAACTGTCCATTTCCCAGTTGTCTTGAAGGTTACTCCATACCTTGTATCTTCCTAAACAACTTGAGTATTTTCTTTACAGAATTCTTCAGATAACTTCACTTTTGTACAAGCATTTCCAAAATAGTTGTTTCCGGATATATTCGCCGCAACAAAACTATTCTAGCCAGGGCAAATTCTCTAGGTATAGATCAAGCTTAGCTAGGACCATCCTCCATGGATTATTGGACCCTTTCTCCTCTCAAATGTTGTCCGCTATGGTAGTCTACTATAGGTACAGTTGTATAAGGAGTTAAGAAAAACATAATTATGCTGTTGCATTTTCCATGAAATGTTTTGCAAGAACAGAACACAAAATTCTATTTAATGACCATTACTTCTATAGAGTCACTTATAATAAGACCATGCAGTTAACTTGGGATTTCAGCATGCCATGTCACAGTTGTAATTACAGGTGATTTCATTGTATCTGTGCTCCAAGAAAATTTATCCATTGTGCATTAATCTGATAAATGCTCTGCATGCAAAATTTATATCGAATCCTATACAAATTCAGTAGGCTTATAAGTTTATGCTAGGCAGTTAGTGCAGCAGAGCATTAAAAACCTGACTCTGAGAGCCTGTTACTCTCTCTGTAAGGCTTACAAGGGACAGACAAAGCGTAAATGCCATGCATCTTCTATTCACAGTTTGTTTTGAAGAGAGTTAAGAAAATAGTTTGCTTGACATTGGCTGGCAGTTATTTTCTCAACTGGTTGATCCTTGGGGAGAGATTTCTCCCACCAGGAGGTTCTGTTTGTTTCTGTACAGATTAGATCCCTTGATAGTGTTGGTAGCGTTTCCAGTTTTAAGACGTACTGGATGTTGTCCAGTATGGTATTGTTTTAAAGATCAAGAGGAGGTCACCATGCAAGGTGGTAAGACACTGAAAATAGTTAGTGTCCGCAATAACTCTGAGTGCTTGTCTTTCGGCTTTTCCTAGTTAGGGGTTGACAGCGGTTCTCTGGTCTGCTTAAGATTGGCAGTGATTTTTATGGTGTCTAGTTGCCAGCCGGGTGCCCAACCTTCAGAGAAGGCACAAACACATGCATGCACCTACCTGCATGTCTTCTTTTTAAATTTCAGTTAATTGCATGGAGGACATGCAGACTCCACACACAAGGCACTCTAGTCGAGAATTGAACCGGAGAGCCTCTTGCTGTGAGGCGACAGTACTAACTGCTGCACCACTGCATTTAAGAAAAAGTTTACAGTATATTCTTTTTAGGAGCCACTAGGGTCTTCTCTATGCCTTAACATCTTAACAGGTATATGCCAAAAGGGGCATAATCTATTATGTGCCTAATCAGAGAGTATTTGAGTGGCACAATAAGTTAATACACCCACACACCCTGGGACCTTGCCTGATGGCTCCCCTACTTAATACTAGTTACAAAGGAATGGGAGCTGTTTTTTCTTGGGCTTGGTTTGGGTGACCAGAAATTTGGCCATTTTCTCCCTCTCAGGGAGCATCCCCTCCACCCTCAGCAGCTCCTTAATGCCTGTAAGTGCTGCCTGTTGAGTGGAATTGTGATGCTGCACACCAGTATCCCCTCAGCTGCATAGTGCAAAAGCAGTGTTAGTGTATGCTTGGCAGTCTTAAATCTTTACTTAGCAGGGACACTAGATGGTCATCTGAATGCCACCCGTGTGGTGAGCAAGAGCCTCTTCCCTACCCCATGATGGCTGTTTTCACATCTTCCCCAGTCAGTTCTCCTACATGCAACGGAGCCACTAGTCAAAGTGTGGTGTAGATGGGGCCATCTCTCTAAGGTAATGGACTAACTAGGAATGATGGCTTCTTGAGATCTAGAGCATGTATCCTTGATTTAGTTTCATTAGGTAAAAGGCTTTCCTTATGATTATTCTCACATGCTGATGAAGTGAGTTTATTATCTGCAAACGACACCAAATGGATCTGACAAAATTGTTTTTTTTATGCGAGGCAGGAGTACCTTTTGTTTCCCAAAGAGCAGCATGCTTTTTGGATGGTTTTAAATGATGGTTCTGGACACCAGGAATTTAGTGTGGCTAAAATACATTTGCAAGGCTTAAGTTAGGGAGGCAGTGTCCACAGCAATCTCATATAATCTATGCTATTTATACCAAATCCTACAACATTATGATCCAGTTTATGGTTACATCTTTCTTTAAAATATCTGTCCAGGAGTACTACCCCATTTAAGTGATTATCACTTAACTTTGGCCTCTCAAACCCATTCCTCTTTTAATAAGACAACCTTATATAGTTATGCCGGACGCCTCACTAACTTTTAATGATTTATTCATTAATATAGTATTATGATTCAACTGGAATATATGAAAAATACCCCCCCCCCCGGATGAATTCATTAAACACTGCTAAAATCTTTTGGTTAATGCACAAACTAATGCACAAACTTCCATCAGGGGGAGAAAAAGTAAAGTCTACCTTGACCCTTTAATAAAACCCAACCAACTCTTCAGGAAGCAAACACTGGCATCTCTGGAAAATTAACAAAACCTGCACCTCTCTGTAATCCTATTAAATCATAAGAAATATCACTAAAGCCAAAGTTATCCAGAGAAGAGAAAACCTGTTTCTGATGACCAGAACCTGCATATCAAATCCCTTACAAAACTTCTGGCCTGCTACATCTCAACTTCACAAACCAGACCTACCATCCCAACCTAATCTGTCCTTCAGTGAATTGGAATATACCAGTGCTACTGCCTTAAACTATCGTTTCTTTCTCTACTACCTCCCTCTCAACTCTATGCATATTCTCCTTTTATCCCAGCAAAGTCCACAAAAAGTAATCCTTTGTGTTCTGCCTATCCCACCTTCTAAAATTAAATCTTAATTCATTAAGTTGCATTCTCCAATGCTTATCCCAGACAACCTACCCTCCAGAATAGTGCTTAAGATCTAACCTAGTCAGTATCCACCCTGATGAACTGATCCCATCAGTCACATGCCCCAACATGTGGAAAAGCATGCATCATTCCATTACTTAAACTGATAATTTTCAGACCCATAGATATTTTATGCACACTAAGGACCTAGGAAAATGTTCTCAGCTAATTAATTATTTTTAAAAAGTAACCTCTCTCCAATACAGCACACTTATTCCATCACACAGTATGCATACTGCCCTTCTATCTCTATAACTCAATCCACTATTGCAAACATTTGACATGATCTGTCATCACAAACCACTACACAAGCTCTCTATCTTGGTCTTTTCCCCCTCTCTCTCATATGGTTTTCCCCCTACTTCTCTAATAGGAGCTTGTCAAATGGCAACAGACCACATACTACTCTATCAATCAAAGTTCCCCAAGGCTCCATCCATGGACCCTTATTAAACATCTCCCTCTATGTTCAAATAATGCTGCCATGGTTAAATATGGAGATGATTCTGTTATCTGTAATGCCCCATAAATTCCTAAACTTCAAACCATCACTTAACATGCTTTTATAGCTGTAGAAACATGGTACAGAGATTTTAATCAATTGCTCAGTACCAAAAGCAAATGTGCTCTTTTGTATTATAAAATAATTTGGGGATAAATTATTTCCTGCCTCAATAAGATGTACAAGAATCGATGTCTGTCTTCTTAAATCAAACTACTAAGATTAATGAGCAACTGAAATATGATATCTGCACTCAGGGAAGTAACAGAAAAAAAAAACTTTGCAGTGCGACACGGGGCTAAATATATTTACTGCTACTGTTGATACAGCCTCATCCTTCCTACTTCCAACTCTTTCACTCTGCGTTCATTTCTACCAGACCTGAAATAAAATTGCCACATTTGCCACTAACAGCTCTGCTAGAACCCTCCATTATGTCTCAGTTTAACAACTTCCCTAATTTACTCAAACTAATCCACTAGAAATAAGCTGACAAAATTCTTCCACCCCAGTTCCCAGCAGTTGCATCTTTGACTAGGCATACTCTAACTAGGCCCTTAACAACTTGGAAAAACCCTTAGTCACTGTATCCTTGCTAATCAACTCTAGCAACAAAACCTACTCTTGTAGCATGGCCAAACTCTGGAATTATCTTCCGTTAACTATTCATTAATCCACCAACCCCTGACTATTTTTAAAACTCCATTAAATTTCTGCCTCTTTGCTAATTGGTCCTGCCACTGCTCATCTCACTTAGTTTTTGGCTTTTCCCAACTACCTGTCACTGCCCATTCTAACTCCTTAATCTACCAGCACAATCTACCAGCCAATGATGGTATCTAATCATGCTAATATCCTCTCTAAATCTAAACCTCCTTCTCTCTCTTTCACAGTCTCATTTAAACCTCTACTATTTATATACATTGCCTAAAAACTAATATTCTCAGGATGTTTTGTCTAAAAGTATAAAACTTTATATTGATCTAACTCTCCTTATCTTTGATTAGTCTTTAATAGGATTTTTCCTTCTCTTCATTCCTCCTCATTCAGAAAGACTGGTTATGTAATTTGAACTTTTAGTACCAATATTCTTCTCTAGTCTTTACAGTCTCATTTTGTAACATAGTGTTTAAAGTTGAACACTGTGTTACAAAATGTTATCTGTTTTATTCCAATGTAATTGATCTTTGTAAATCAACTTTGATCCATAATTTCAGTGATATAAATTTTCCTCCCATGCCTCCACTGAAAGGGTATCATTTATGACCCAATCTCACTTCTGCAATAAACAAATTGAAATAAATGTTTACCATCTTTGAAAAATTACTTGCAAGAAACACTTTGAAATCAGCCTGAACATCTGGGAAGTATTATCAAAATAGGTGTGGTGTCTGCACAGAACCCTAAGGGATACCACATGTAGTAGGCCTCTTTGAGGATTGCTTTCCACAATCACTCCAAGATAGGTTCCATTTGTGAGCCAGATTCTGAGCCACTGCCTTACCTGGCAGTTAACATTCAGTTTGAGCTTGCTTATGATCCCAGGATATGGATAGTATTGAAGGCTTTTGTTAAATAAAGGTAGGCAGTGTGCACTGACTTATCATTCTCTACTAAATCCCTCACCATGTTGAAGTTGCTTGTATTGTGAAAAAGATTGGGGGAGAATAATAAGGTATAGTACCGGAGTATGAAGTGAAACTCTATTTGTCAGAATGAGTTCAGGCCTTGGAATAGAAGGGCGGGGTAGGTGAGATGCTGGACATGGGCAGAGATAGCAAAATATTCCACCTTTTCATCTTGATGTGAAAGCCTTACTTGGTACTAGTGAAACAAGTTTTAAGATTTCCTTAAAACTGTTAAATGTTATGTTTTTTTTCCTCTTTTATTAATTTTTCTTTTTTCTTTTATTTTATTTGATTTTTGTATATTTTTAGTGTTTTTAATTTGTGTGAGATGTAATCAAAAGAAACTCATAATAAATAAATTAAAAAAAAAAAAAAAAAAAGTTAACTCCAATATGGCACCACGGATTTGTGTTCAGTAGGATTTATTAAACAACAAAGTGTTTTTGCCTAAAAATGTTAAGGCTACATCAGTCAAGTAAAACAGCTCGAAGCACTTCAAATAGCCAGACATCAAAAAGAAACTCTTGAAAAATATTCTAAAAAATAATTGAAATAAAAATGAAATGTGTATTATAGGTCAGATGTACATAAAATTCATACACAACCTCATACACACATGTGCACAATTTTTTAAATTCATGGCAGTTTAAGATTTTTCTACTTTGATCATTTTCAATTTCATGATGATTTTTATTTTTTTGGAATCTTATTAGAATTTTCTACAGAATTTTATTTGAACAATTGATATTTGTTTAATCAGCTGGTGATGTGATTGATTTACAAGGATATCTGGGTATTTATAGTGCTTTCAGTTCTACTTCACTCTGAAGCCTAAATGTTGGGCAACTTTTTGTGTGGAATATATTTTGTTTTGCGAAGGGATAAATTGATTTATGTTTTGTTTTGCTTGTTATATTTTGGTGTGTTGGGTGTGTTCTTCACATCTCTGTTAAGGTCTTTGCCTCCCATGCACAAGGTACAAGGTTTGATAATTACTGGCAGCCAGTGGCTATTAGGAGTTTGAATGTTCTCTCTCTCTCTCTGTGGGGTTCCTCCCACTTCTGGAAAAAATGCTCATTTTGTCCATCTCAAATTCTTCAAAGGAGGAGCTGTGGGCAGCAGAACAGACTCTACATAATGCCCTACAAGGGCAAGAGTCATACAGACCAACCGCTTTGGGCATCTACTGTGGTGCACAGTATCCTTTAAAATAAAACATTGATCATAGACTGTGAGGTTATCGGTGTAAAATATGGCTCTAGGTGATTTGTTTGTGTTGAGTAATATCACTAAATGGACATGGGTATTTGCTAGTGATAAGTGGGTTGAGGACCTGGTGGGGGGGGTGTATGCGCCCCTGTTGGTCAGTGTGCTTGCCATTAAGCCCAGCAGCCATGGGTCAATGAGCTACTGGCTGTCCAGTTGCCCAGCTTGGGTTACCTGTGATGGCTCTTAAGTGAAAGCTAGATGCAAAACTAATCAACCGACCAGATATGAAAAGAGAATTGCTACACTCAAAGTAGGTTCTTTGTCAGGATGGAACTTGGAAGTGATGGCATAATAAGGAGGCTGGATACCCAATGTATTCAGGAGACAAGATGCAAGGGCAGTACAGCAAATCCATTTGACTTGTGATCCAGAGTCTACTACTCAGTAAGAGAACTGGCTTTGTGGCGAGTGAGCGGCTTCAGAAGGCTTTGAGTAAAGTCATTAGAAATAGTGACAGACTCATGGCAATCAGACTCCAGCCTAATGATAGGGCAGTTATTCATAATCCTAGCCTATGCCCCATATCAGGGTTATGATACTATAGAAATGTGTGCATCCAGATAGATGCAGGTCCTACTAGATAAAACAGGACAACACAAATTGGTGTTAATGGGCGACTTGAATGCACATATATATATATCCTCGTTTATACATTCAGTGTTTCCAATTTACTAAGTCCAACATGTGCCACCCAGCCACATGTAATCTACTGTATCAGTTACATACCATATCTTTTATTAATTCTTGATGCCTATATAGCAGTATCTCTAAGGGTATTCCATACTTTAATAATTTCTAATCTGCTGCTGTCCATCTTTCCCTTTCTACTGCAATACTGTATTGTTTACACATTCACTGTTATCCCATGTCATCAGTTGTTTTCTTGTTTGGCTTGCATATTTAAAATCTGTATAACTAGTATTATCTATTTTATTGTATCACCTATTCTGTAATGTAGTGTTCTGCACCATTACTGCTCTATTTCTGTGTTTTGATTCTGTACCTTTATCGTATTTGTTTTTGGAGCTTTTCTCCCCAGGCCTCTATTGAAAATGGGCTCTCCCTGGCCCAGTGGACGACCTGGTGAACAAATGCAAATAAATATATTGGGACATACAGAAAAAGATATGAGGGTTATCTGGGACCACATGGGTGGGGCAGCAAGCATAAAGGAGAGGACAGTTTAGACTTCTGTCTAGCAAATGGCTTGCTGATGGCCAATACGTGGCTCATCAAGAGAGGCCATCACATAAGAGTGGCCAGCATGTGACTCTGGTAGACTCCCTTTAGTAAAGAAAGGGCACTGGGTTAGAATAAGCGATTTGCAAGATCTCCAGCAAAGCAGCCTACAGCATAACCAACTGGTTGCCACAATCTGTTGCAGGCAGTGGTCGGAGAAGGCTCTAAGGTCAACAGAGACCAGTTTAAGGAATTGCTCAGGACTCTAGCATCTCAAGAAGTAGAGAAAATAGGTGGAGTTGAAGAATGGCAGTGCCTTAAAACAGCATGTATGAGTACTACAGAACAGATATGTGGCCGATCCAGGTATGGAAATTAAGTACATAAGGAAAGCTGGTGATGGAATGCAGAAGTACAGGAAGTCATGAAAAGAAAGCTGGTGATGGAATGCAGAAGTACAGGAAGTCATGAAAAGAAGAGTGCAGGAAAAAGTGGGAGATTGAAAAGGTGGACCAGGCTAGGAAGGAATGCTGGTTGGCTAATGGAGTATATCAAAGGAGTTGCAGTAGCAATGAACAAGGCATCAGAGGCACTATACCAGTTTCTGGAAAGTCAGTGGATGGCATACAAACCATCAGATTGCAAGACAGACAAAGAAGCTAGTCAGACACCCTTTTATATGGGGTGCCAACATCAACCTGCTCACCAGTCCACAGAAAATCAAAGGCAGATGAAAGGATACTTTAAACAGCCTCTGAATGAAAAAAATCCCACAGAAGCTGTACTGCCGCAGATACAGTCTACGATGAGAGAAAAGGAAGAGCCCATTGTAGTAGCAGTAAGAACAGCACTAAGGAAATGGACGTCTGGGGAAAGCAGCAGGTACAAATGAGGTCACAGCAGATAGCATAAAAAAATGCTAGGTGTCATGGGGAGAAATGGCTCCTGAGAGTACTCTGACCAGTGTGGAGAGAGGTGTATCCCAGAAGACTGGATAATAAGCATGCTAATACCAGAGGTCAAAAACAAAGGTGACAGTAACAACTCTGTACTGCCCAAAGTTATCAAACTCCTGTCACACTGCATGAAAGTACTGAACAGGGGCATGAACAAGCAGACTAGTAGAAAGTAAGATAGGAGATGAGCAGTTTGAATTCAGATCAGAATGCTGTACAACTGACCCGATGTTTGTAGTAAGATAGTTGAAGAAACTAGAGATGAAGAGTCCAACTGGGCATTACTAAACTTGGAGAAAGCATATGACAATATCTCAAGAAAGATGATTTGGTTAGCCCTGCAGTGGCTTGAACTACCAAAATCTTTGATGGAATTACTGTAGGCTATGTACAAGGACCCATTGACTTCAGTACGAACAGTGTTTGGCCTTACAATGGGGTTCCCAGTATAATTGTTAGGGTTCAGCCACGAGCCCACTGCTGTTCATACAGGCGATGGACTACATTAGCAAATGGGTTAGAGTGAACAGATCAACAAAGTTGCTGTATGCAGGTGTTGTGGCATTACAGGCAGACTGAGCAAGAACTTCAGTGAAGGATAAGGGAATGGAATGCAAACATGAAGGCACATGTGATGAAATGGAATTCAGAAAACAGTTATAAAGGCAGCAAATAGAAATCAGATGAAGCTAAGAATTGAGTTATAGATGAAAAAGTAGTGGAACAGCTTAAAGTATTTGGGAAGGGTGGTTGAGAAGGGAAGTTTTGAAATGGCAAAGAGTATCGGGTGTAGTATATGACAGAAGAATGTCAAGCTGAAATGTAATGATTACAAAACAGTGTTGCAACCAAATCACTTAAGGAAGGTGGCGGAAATGGAGATTAAGTACCTGAGACAAAGATATGAGGACATCGGAGCAGAAGTACCTGAGACAAAGATATGAGGACATCAGAGCAGAAGATGCAAGTATCTGAAGTATAGAAAATGCAGAAGACTGTCTGGTAAAGGACGTTTGGGATGGACAGGAACAAGGCAAAATGGATGGATGAAGACCTGACAGGCATGCGTTTCCAGGAAGCCAGGAGAATGGCACCAAATAGAAAGGGATGGTGACAGTTGACATGACACCCTGACTCCATGTAGAAAATGGCGAAAAGAGTTTATTTCTTTAAACAAAAAAATACTGCCTATGTAATACGTGATAATTTAAGAAATCATACATTTTATATAAATGAAAACCATATTGACAACTTCATTTGTAAACATCATACATAAACCATGTTGATATAACTGCAGTTACAAATGTACATTCATAATCTATCCAGTCATTGTTAAACATTACATAGCTCAGTCAAATCTTGCCTTCTTTTAAACCTGTTCTTCCTCTGCATGTATTGTTCCCGCAATTCCCATTTTTCCTATATAATTTTGCTCCTACCCTATTCTAAAGATCCCAGTTCCAGTTGTTTAACATTACTATATTCACTACTTCTAGTAAAGCTTGTTTGGACTTTGATTTATATTTTCTAGTAATTGCTTTATTCATAGCCACCATAATTAGACTCAGCAAGGCCTTACTATGTGTAGGCAGTTTAAGATTCTGTATCATAGCTCAAAATATCCATTTCCTTAGTTCCACCAATTTGCTCATCCAGTATCTCTGATGGAGCAGTCTGAAAGGGAGTCTGAAGTCTGCCAACTTACTACACTCAAGAAAATGTATTCCTGGTTACCTCTTTCCTCCCCATCACACATCCAACATTTGCTGTCTAACTTAGGACAAGTTTTAGTCTACTTGGGGTATAAAAATACCTATGTAAATACTTCCAAGCAAAGATCCTAAATTTTTTAAACTTTTGTTTAACATTTGGGAAAAGCATGTATATCCCTCCATTGTTAGTGAATTGCTTATCCAAACTCTCTTCCCAATCCTTTCTAACCTCTGATTTTTATGTTTACCATGCAGTATTTTGTGTACTGTACTAATTATTCCTTCTCTAACAGCTGCGTCTGTTCTAGATTCTACTAAAAATTCTACCAGTGCTGGTCTTTCACTTAGGATCCCCCTGTTGTTTTCTCTCTGACTATACTGTGATATCAATCCTTTATAGGTAAGGCAATCTCTAGCCTGCAGTGCAAATAAATACTTGGTCTCTTCTCATTCTATTACCTTTCCCTTTCTAATTATTTGCTGCCAGTATCTTGGTTCTTTTACCAGTTTTCTCCAATAAATCCCAGGCCTCTCTTGCCTATTGACTACTGGCAGAATATGCTTTCTCCATTCACATGTTGGCCTAGTTCTTAGAAAAAATTTCTGCTACTTTATAAATATTCTGCATGCTTATTCATTTTATAGCAGAGTGTGCCTGCAGGTGTTTCTACAGTTAACTCAACTGTCCCTCTAGGTGTCAAATATTGCTGGTTAATATTTGCATTAATAATTCCAAAACCATGCTACATAAGAGTATCAGAATATTTTATCTTTAAGCATGATTGTAAACGTAACATTGGTATTTGCCCTCTGTCAAGGAGTATTTCTAAGAACTGTAAGGTGATTAACTTCAGTTTTTTAAAGGCTCAAGCTACACCCACTGGAAGCTAAAGGAACCCACGTAGAGCTGTAATGAAAGAAATAAGCCAAGGATCTGCATCCAAAACCCCAGTGTTTCATTGTTTCTCAATTTCCTCTTGTTTCATCATCATCCCTTTCCACTTTGTATTATAGGTTTCTGCTTGTGCTATGTCTAGCAGCCTTAATGGTGTAGCTCAGAAATATTCCTTCAAATTAAGTAACCCCAAACCCCTTTGTTATTGGAAGAATCTGCTAATCCTATTTGACTCTGTCTTCACCTCTTAAATAAAATCCTTCAGCTGTTAATTGCTATCCCCAACTTCTCCGTTGGTTGATAAAAAAACAAAAAAATGCTTGCCCCATGTATAAAACTCAAGTGACTAAAAACGTTTAAATTGCTTGCATCTTGTATCCATATTTTATAAAGCTTCCAAATTCTTGTTTTTTTTATATTATCTTTAGTTTTTCCCACATATCCTTAGCTGCCGCACAAATCCTTT
This sequence comes from Protopterus annectens, assembly GCF_019279795.1. Taxonomy (NCBI): domain Eukaryota; kingdom Metazoa; phylum Chordata; order Ceratodontiformes; family Protopteridae; genus Protopterus; species Protopterus annectens. The sequence continues at coordinate 716,789,028 of NC_056750.1, forward strand.
CTAATCAATCTACCTAAGTACTTCATTTCATCATGTCCCCATAAATATGGGTATTGCTGAACCAGTTCTTGTGTGGGTACATAATTTGCAGCTATTGCCTTTAAGCTCCCTTCTTTTTGTCTCCCAAAAAGATTTGAAACTGCCTCAAAATGTTACAGAATACTGAAGTGCCCTATTCTGGTTTTATCAGGTATAAAATATCGTTTGCAAATAGAGCCAGCTTTTCTTGACTACCATACCAATTATCATTGAATGTCTGAGTCATATTTTTTTGCCAAAGGTTCTAAATATTATTGAATGACAGTTTAGCACTTGCAGCCACTCAGGCCTTCACCAGAACATCATAAATATAAAAATCAAACACTTTCACTCCCTTGTCATATGCCCCTCACCTTCAACTGATGCTTCCATAAAAATATTTTATTAAAAATGTGTGCATCTACCTAAAAAAAATGTAAAAAAAAACTACTGAAAAAGCAAAAAAATTTGTAAATGAAATGCAGACAAATGTTTTATATTTGTTTGTTTTGATTCATAATTAACACTACTTTACTTTATAATTCAAATCTTTATTGAGCCTGGGTTCATCTTTGTCTCTTGCAGTCTTTTCTTTCTTCAACTGTATTTTCAGGTTTTTTTATCTGTTTTCTCCATAATAATGAGCCTCTTGTGAATCTTAGCAGAAGTGGCTGCCAGGTTCAGTTTCTCCATAAGATCCTTAATCCATTGCACAATCTTAACACTTGCCCATGTTGTGCTGCTTTAAGGGCTTGACTAATGATAAGCCTGGTGTATGAGAGAGACTAGGAATTTTATAGAAGCATCAGGTGAAGGCGAGGGTTATGTGACTAGGGAATTTCTTTTACGTGTTTGTTTTTTGTATTGATATTCTGATGAAGACATGAGAGGTTTAAAGTGGTAAACTGTCATTCAATAAATCAGTGGAAACATTGAAGTTCTCCTTTTGGATGATTTTGTCTGATTTTTGTTTGGTTTTCTACCTTTTGAAACTCCATTTTATCTTCTTGTTTGGCTCTAAATATAGTACAAATAACTAAGGGGAAAGAGGATACCCCTTCCTTTGCTCAAAAAGAAACCAAGAAGAACTTCCTACTTGAATTTTCACCTCCAATTCCTCATAGTTCCTCCTAATAAAGCTTATAATTTTATCAGGAATGCAAATGCTTACATTGCCCTGCTCATAAACTCCCCAGCTTATGCTGTCAAATGCTTTCTCTGCATCAAGACTCGTCAACAATGGCATTTTCTTAAATTCTGCTTCACTCTGGCTCATTTAATGTTCTGTTAATGTTTTCAAACATTTGGCTCCCCTCCACAAAACTGTATTGATCCATATCCATCTATCAATTTTGGCATTCTTTTGGCCATTAATGACATAAACACATTATAATCATGGTTTAGGATTGAAATGGGCGTGTATGAAGTTGTATCTGATGGGTCTTTACTGTCTTTTAGGCATTAAAGCCACCACCACCACTTTCTTCCAGGAAGTTGGTGCTTTTCCTTCTCTTAAAAATATTGTTGAAATGATAAAGATCTGGAAGGTTTTAATTTTTTCCCTCCTAGCTTCCAAACTTCCACATGAATACCATCTATTTCTGGGGACTTTTCTGCTGATTTCTTATACATGACCATTTTTATCTCCTCTCTTCCTGTCCTAACTATTAGTATTTGAGCCTCATCTACTTCTAACCTTGGCATATTTAATTCTTAAAAATTCCATTTATACCATTTTTATCTCCATATTTCTCCACTTTGACTTTAATACAATTTCCAAAATATTTCTAGTACCTCTACAGGATCTGTCATCTTTCTTGGTACTGGTTCCCTAAACTTTGAGACAACCCTTTCTATTTCTCTGTTGCCTGGGTTGTTGCACTAAAATTTTTTGTGCTCTGGCATTATCGGGTTCCTTTTGCCTAAAGGAACTTCCAGAAGGTCAAACACCAGAAGTTCAAACCTGGAAGTTCGTAAGGTGAAAACGTCTAAGCCGCGGAAGTCCGAATTCTTTCCCAGGGAAAGAATTCCGTTGGATGTTTCTGAGGCTTCGGCATTTTCTCCACTGGTGTGAAGGTCATGGGACGGGTTAAGGTAAGTGTGTTATTATGATGGACTTTAGGGTTAGGGTGCGGGTAATTGTGCGATAGTGACTGACTATATGGTTAGTGCATAGGTAATTGTGTATGTAAGGTTTAGTGTAGGTTTATAAGGTTTTTGGTGTGTGTGTCTCTGTGTGTGTGTGTCTGTCTATCTTCCAAGTTCGAACATCTGGTGTTCGACCTTCTAGAATTTCAATAATGTAATATGAACTCTTATTATCAAACAGTTGCTTAACAGCAGTTTTGCTAAACTATATATATTAAGGTAATCCTTTATTTTGTGCTTAGAACTCTGCAGTTGCTTTTCTTACTTTGTGAAATTCTCCCCTATTCTGCAATACATTAACATTTGTCACTCTCTCTAAATAAATCTTGCTTCTTAACCATATTGCTCTTTTATTTCCACCCTATTTTTAAACCACATTTAATTTTATCCCACTCCCTAGCTATCATTTTTGAAGAAATTTCTGTTTTCTCTAACTTCTAAATTTTCACTACCTATTCCTTAAATTCATCTCTCAACGGACGGGTGGGAAAGTGCCAGTGCCTCATTTTTATGTCATTACCTTGCATATTTATTTAAGTTATTGCCGAATGATATGAAAATGTTACTGGATATGTATCAAAAATTTCAATTACATTTCATGGGATAATGTGCATTTGTTATGTGTAGCCTAGCCCAGTTTTTGTATCTTGTGGAATAATAGGTAAATTCACTCCAAAGTCCTCCTGAGTTCACATCTTCCATGCCAGATATTTTCATAAATATCTGAAAAAAAAAATCAACTCTTTCCCCTTCTGGGCTTCCCAGACACACCTTCCCTGTTGAAAATCAAACTTCAGTACCCACTTAGATGTAGTATTCCCTGCTGAAAATGGATTATTTCTCGTAGAATTTTCTTTAGCTCTTTTTATAGCAGTTTTAGGTAGAATATAAATAAATGCCAGTATAATCCTTCTCCCTTGACAGTATCCTCTTAGTACTACATATCCATTGTTTTTATCTTTATCCTGTTCCATCACTATTGGAGCTCCTTTTGTAGTTGATACAAGTACTCCTGTTTCCATTTGTCCCAAGAATTCCACTGAATAACTGTCCTGAAAACCTTTCTTTTATCAAAGTCTTACGTTAATTTCTTAACAAATGTGTCTCCTGTAGCATAACTATTTATTTGCACTCTGCATTTTTTAATATAGTTCACTACTCTCTCTTTTTATATATGGGAGATCATTAATGTTTTAAAGACAATATTGAAAGGCTCATGTTAAAAAGTTGTTCCCACCTTTTATTTCTAACATTTTTAAGTACCTAGTTTCAGCTTTTGTTACATGTGCACAGTAACATTTGGCAGGTTGACCTTTAATGCAATTTCATCTCCTATCCATTTGAGCCTATGCCACATGCAAAACATTGTTTTATTGAAAGCCCTCAAACAAAAACATTCATCCTCAAAACCTATAACTTAATATTAACACACAAAACTATGTACATCAAATATTGATGTTTTACCGTCCTAACAGGAAGAATTTTCCCAAATGACAGCCAAACTTATAGACTTGGGTTAATCTAAAAAGGTTATCTATGCTATGATGCATGGTAAAGCCTGTGTTTCTAATTGCTATCTGGCTTTGTCTTGCTTTCCCAGAAGGAGACAACACTGCTTTCAGGAAAACATCATCTAGCCATTGAAAGAAAACCATTAAAAGAAATATTGTGATTGTATTGCTGTTAATCAGATTGCCTCCATGGAAGCATGAGAACTAGATACAGGGTTGCTTCTGCAAGTATTTTATCTGCTAGAGGAGATCTTTACTATATTCACTGTTTTTGTTTATTTGCTTTATCTTGAAATTTACTAGATAGTCAAGAGCCTTAAAGCAGTCACTCCCCTATGCACGAATGAGAAAAATAACTGTTTCTTGCATCATACTCTTGAACAGACTTTTTGTTTTTCTATTTCAGTGCGTGTGTTTCTTAAAATTGAACAAATCTGAATAAAGAGATGAGGGAAAAAACAGGGACACTTTACTTTAGTATCACAATTGCACTTAAAAATAACTGAACTTTGTAGCATGCAGATATGCACTATACAAATAGTAAAGAACCAGCTTGCTTTACTTTGAGTTAACTCTCTCCTACCTCTTCCCCACTAAGTGTTCCCCCCCAAACATTGACATGAAGTAGGGAAGAACCTTTAGAGTCCCCTACAAGTTTAACAAAATCAGAATGTGCAATATTTCCAGGTTTTATTCTGTCATGTTTCACAAATATAATTTGATCCCTTATAATCCCATGTTTGTCATTTTCTGAGTTGCCAGATTTATTCCTATTTATCACCATCTCCTAAATCCAGTCTGTTTCTTTCCCATTGTACTATTGGTTGTTCTAGTCAACTGTTGTGCTTTTTTTCTGTGTCTCGAGCATTTTCTGTTGAAACACTGGAAAAGGTTTTACTGGCATAGTCTGTGGTCTTTATTACCAAAAGAACAAGAAGCAGGATCTCCTGTTTCACAGCTCACTTTTTGTTGGACATAGTTTTATTTTTATTTTATTATATTTATTTATTTATTTTACATTTGTTAACCGGGAAAGGTTGACTGAATACATATCCATTTTCAGCCGTGGCCCGGGGAGAAAAGCTCCACATTTAATTTACACTACAAATTCTGATTCTAGTGAAGTCTATAAACATTTAACAACATCAGTGACTGGTAATAGTCAAGGTTACATGTAGTTAGAAATCATTTAGACAAAAAGTGTCGTTGGTAGATTGATTAGGTATACAGAAATAACAATTACATGTCTGAGCAGTGCGTAATAAAGAGAATAATCAGAATGCTTTTTGGATAGAAGGTAAGGATGTTAGTTAATTGAATGGTGGTAGGTAAGAAGGAAGTAATTTAATGAGGGCAGAAAAGTAAGTTCACTTCCTGATGGTGGGTTAAAAGATTTAATGATTGAGGTAATTGTGTGTTATGAGGGTGGGGCAAGAAGATATAAGGGTGTATATCTCTGTGAGCTAAGTTTTTGGGTTACCTTTGTCCTGGTATTAAATAGGTTAGTCAGGGTATAGAACTGGTCATGGCTGAGTTTATTTTGCTTATTCTGATTTGTGATTGGCTTAGTCAGGGTTTAGACATGGGCAGAGCCAGTCACTGTTCATGTATATTTTTAGGGATGTTTTGAATTGGGGCAAGGAGCATGTGGTGGTAAGTTCAGCTGGAAGTGAATTCCACTTTTTTACAGCAGAGTTGGAAAACGATGAATCTCCAGCTGAGTTGTTGGCTTTGGTGGTTTGTACTAGCATTTTGTATGAATGAAGGGATGCTAGGTTGCTGTAGGGGGTAATAATAGTCAGAATGGGGGTACTGGTAGGTTGATTTAGGTTTTTATGAATTATTATGAGTTGGTTATAATGAATCTGTGTAGTTCAAGCCAGCCTAATTTGTGAAGATTTTGACAGTGGTGGGTTCCATAGGCTGTGCTGGTGGCAAATCTAGCTATATTGTTCTAGCAGCTAGTGATTTTGTTAAGGTTAGATTTCGTTAGATTTGTGAGGATGGATGAGGCATAGAGAAGGGTTGAAAGAAGATGCGTGCGAGCTATGGTGGTTCTCGCAGATGGGGTTAAGAATTGCTTAATCCTATACGTGGAGCCTATTTTTTTGCTTACTGTTTTTATGGTTTTATCTACATGGGCATCATACTTCAGGTTATCAATGATTACCCCTAGTAGTTTAGTGCAAGGTTCGGGAGTGATTATGGTTGCCATTGTTGGAAAAGACTGTAATAAATGGTAAAGTAAGCTTACGGGAGGGGGACAAAAGTAGTTTGGATTTGTTTGGGTTCAGTAGGAGACTATTGAGCCAGTTTTCTACTTTGTTGAAAGTGATTTGGGATAGGGATTGTAAATCTGTGAGAGTGAGAGGCAGTGCAGATGAGTGCAGTCATCTGCATACTGTACACAAGATGCATCTGGGATAACTTTTTGGATAGGTCATTAATAAATATGGAGAAAAGCAGGAGACCCAGGATAGAACCTTGGGGTACTCCAAGGGTGATGGTTAGAAGGAGTGATGAGTTGTCTTTCCACAGGACTGCTAGTCAGCCGTGCAGATAAGAGTGGAACCAGCTGACTCATGGGTTATTTAAGGAGAGTGATTTTAAAGTGTCTAGGAGTAGGTGGTGGTTTATAAATCAAAACCATAATCAGAATATGCTCTCCTCTGCCCTCTTTCTCCATTTATCTAAAGCATTCGATATGGTAGTGTGAGAAAAGGAGAGAAGGGCGGTAGTACTATGGGCTGGCCTGAAGCCATGCTGGGTTGGAGCTAGGAGACTGAGTAAGGAGGGTTAGGAGTTGTTTCTGTATGCATTTCTCCATTATTGTGGCTAAAGGAGATAGTATGGTTATGGGTCTGTAATTGGAGAGTTCGGTGGAGTTTCCCCCTTTATGAAGTGGAATAGGAGATATTTTCCAGATGGAGGGAATGTAGGATTTGTGGATAGTGCGATTTGATTAAGATGGGGATAGGGTAAGCTATAACATTAGCGGCCTTTTGTAGAAACTCTGCAGGAAGTTGGTCAGCTGCCAGGGTGGTAGGTTTTAGTTTAAGTAGGGATTTAATGTAGTCTGTGGGGATAGGATCAAATCTGAGTGGGGGATATTTTCTCTAGTAGATAAGATTGTAGTCTGGGAGGTGGGAGATGGATTATTAGCAAGGGACTGGACTGTTTCTGTTCAAGTGTTAAAGATTTTAGCAACACATTTAGGAGGTAGTTGTAGGGTAGCTGAGGGGGTGGGGGTAGAGGATATACCTGGGAGGAGCAGTGTATTCAGACCTGACCAGAATTTCTGAGGCGGATTCTGGTGTTTTTGCTGTAAATTTGAAATAATAGTTTTGTTTGTCCAACAGAATAGACCTTTTTGCTTCATTTCTCATTTGATTGAATGTAATGTGGGCTTGTGGGGATTTGGAGGCTCTCCAGGAGGTCCATGCTGAGTTTCTAACCATAAGTTTTAGTCTAGTAGAATTGGTTAGCCATGGAGCTATTTTATTATTGGTTCTGATTGTACGTGTGGGAGCATGCCTGTCTAAGATGGCCAGGAATCTAGTGTTGAATTTGGAGAATTCATCAAGGAGAAGTGTTTTTAGATTGGCCCATTTACATGAGCTAAGATTGTCCTGGAAGCTAAAGTTCTTTGTATACCTAAGGGTTTTAAACGTGGTTTGGTGAGGCATGTCATCCCTTTTCCTGATTTCATATAGGTTAGGAGGTGGTCGCTCATGTCTTCAGGTATGGTGCCTGATTTGTATAACTGTGGTTTGTTGTTAAGATCCAGTCTAGGATGCTTTCCTTTTTGTTGGGCTTGTTGATTCTGGTGGGGGTGGTAATAGTCTGGGAGAAACTATATAAGGTAATATGGGTGGTGGGAAAGTTTGCTGAACAAGTAATCCAGTCAATGTTGGAAGTCCCCGGGGAGGGTGGGTTGTGGATAACCATTGAATGGTGCTTTCTGAGGTGGCTATGTTGTTGCCTGAGGGAATATAGCTGCATACTATGTTTATAGATTTGTGTTTATTGTACTTTTGAAATGATTATTTCAGAGTTGGAAGTTGTTGGGCGTTGTGGGTGGGGTACTGATTGTGGATATCTCGAGAGTGGATTTATATAGGATGGCTACTCCACCTCCTTTTCTACCTTTATGGTCAAGTCTTATGTTCTAGTTAGGGGGTAATATTTCATTATCAGGGTTAGTGGGTTTGAGCCACATTTCTGTAAGGCAGAGCAGATCAAGGGAGTGCATGTCTAGGAGGGCGTGCATATAGTAGATTTTCTTACTTAAACTTCTGATATTTAGGTGGCAGACCTAGGAATGATTTGGGGGCATTATGTGAGCTTCTTATGTTGGTAGGAGTATTATTTATGGGGTTAGAGATAGCCGGTGACTTTGGGCCTGGGTTAGGGTGGATGTCACCGCTGGTTATGAGGTTAGGTAATACACTCCTTATGAGTTTGTTGAACTTTGGTGAAGTAGGAGTTTATAATAGTTCTTAATCCTTGGAGTAAGTAGGCTGTATGGGACGGAGAGGTTTTGGGGTAGTGCAATTGGTGAGGAGGTGGGGAAGTATTGGTGGTGGGGTGTGTGTTTGGATGCTAGTGATTGTGATACATAAAGGATACTGCGAGTTTGGTAGGTAGTGGAATTCATATGCGGTGAAGACATGAAGTATAAGTGGAGGGATGAGGTAGTTGTATGTTTTAGGGTTTTGGCATATGGTGGGAGTAAGGTGATGCACTTGTTGCTGGGGTGGTAGATGGGTTAGTGAAATAGGTGGGGTGATGGAGGTGTGGAGATTATCAAGGTGGGAGTGGGTTTGTGGAAAGGATTTGTTCTGATAGGATGGTTGTAATTAATGGGAAGGGCTAAGTGTGGGGTGTGGTTAGGGAAGTATAAGAGTAGGAGTACTGGGGGTGGGTGAAATTTAAGGGCAGGGTAGGGGAGCAGAGTGAGCCTGCAGGGTGAATAGAGCGGGTAGAGTTTGAGTGTTTTCCCTGAATTCAGTCCTAATCAGTGGAGTGCTGACTGTAAGGTAAGTTTAAAGGAGATGGTATTCTGTGCAGGTGAGAAAAGTAAGGTAAACAGTGGGGTAAATTGCGTCTAGCAGATAAATATGGTGAGAAAGTAAGTCTGACAGTTAAAAATCAGAATGGAGAAAGCTAAGCAGGGTAAATGGATCAAAGGAATAATGTGCCACCTAGTGGGCAATGTTTGTAATGCAACCAGCCTATTCTCAGGGGTAGCTGCTTCCCATGTGATAAGGTAGGGTTACACAGGAGTAGTATAAGGAGGCTATAGGAGTGGAAGCTATGGTGGTTGGGAGGAGAGAAAGGTTTGGCTGCTGGCTGTCTTGGCTAGGGCGTTTACAATATGCACCTGAACTGATCCAACAAAAGTTTATCTTCAATCTTGCAAACAGTGGGTATACAACGTACTTTCTTGTGTCCTTGAGGGGAATGATGTCCAGAGAGGAATATTTCCTCCTTAGCATATTCTGCATCAAAAAATAATTCTGTCCCTCCTAGAAAGAATATTCTGAAGATAGCTGTATACAACACTCAGAATCTCAACCCTTCTTCTTGACTAACCCTGATTTAGTGGAATAAATTTACTCTTCCGCCTGGTGTAGAGCAAGTAATCGTGTTCCACAATTTTTCTACTGTCTCCCAATTTTAGTGCTTTGGTCCTTCTGCCTCAGTTTTATCAAAATCAACTCCTCCTACTGGGTAGGATTACATCCCAAGGTTCTAGGTTGCTTTCTCATGGTCAGGTTTGTAGAATACAGATCATGTGCCCTTTTAAATTGATAGCTCCTGTTGTGGAATACCAGTCCAATTGTTTGTGTTTTTCATAAAATTTAATGCAGTCTTTTCCTTCTAGCTTCTTTGGTACAGCAAAAAATCTTAGGTTTTCCTTGTGTGCTCTGCCCTCTAATTCTGTTTTTGAAATATCTTCTTGAACAGTTCCATTTTCAGACTTTTTTTTTCATTTTGACCTGTAATTTTTTTTTTTCTTTTCAGTTTTATAGTTATCTGAATATCTCTTTAAAGCTTCTTTAGTTTTATGCAGCTTTTTGTTATTTGAGCTGATACTGTGTTAGGTTTTTCTTGTAGGTTATTCAACATGCAGTAGAGAACAATAAACAAAACATTTGCACAAGCTAGAAAACATATTGACAAATAACTTACAAGTCCAAATCATCACTGTGTATCTTGGATTCGACCTAGATATTTGACCTGATCTATTAATATCGAAGTTTGAACTGAGTTTAGCAACAGAGACGGTCTTTGGGCAATGTTTTTCAACTGGAACTTCAGGGATTACAACATGATCTTTTAAAGGAAGTAAATTGTCCTCTGGAACTGGAACATGAACATGGTACATGAATGCTCTGTGAACTAGACTTTGAAATCAGGCAAGTTGTTGCATCACTGGTTCGGACACTGGAAGTAAGTGTTTCTGATTCCTTATAAATTCTATTCCTTCCAAATGCACAATATTCAATCTCGGTTCTTTACAAAGATCTTGGACAAGTCTCACTCAATCAAATCCTTCAGATGTCTGCATTCTCACAACTTTCAGTCATCTAAGAAGTTTGCTGGTTTTTGTTGTAAGATTTTTCTGACTGAAATTTTCTCAAAAGTTGAGCCTTGACCATTTTCTTTTTAGTATATGTAATTACTGACTGGGAGAGTAGTTCTGGTTTGTGTGGGCATTAATCTCTTGGCAAGTAAACCAGTTTATCTTTGGGGATGCTTGAGATTAAGTAGGTTAAGAAAAATATTATCGTCTCTCTTGGATTTTTTTAACCTGTTTTGCACTTTTAACTGCACATTTGATAAAGCTATTTGACTATGGATACTCAGGACTACCAGTAACATGACCAAAGTCCTATGTCTCTGCAGATTTTTTGAACTTCAAACTTGTAATATGTACAACTTTGTGCAGACTAACATAAAAATTGTTCAGTTTTGTAATGACAGTACTGGATATTGTGTTAGGAAGCAGGTCAGTCTCAAACCACTTTGAATAAGAGTCTACTAATACCAAGTAATGTTGACCATTCCATTCATAAAATATCTGTAGCAACTGTCAGCCTTGGTAATTCAGGAATCTGGTTTAGCTGAAGTAGTTTTTTTTCTTGATGCAGTTTAGTACTGTTGCAAACTGAACATGCAAGGATTTCCTTCTCTATATCGTTGGACATGGAAGGCCAAAATATTATGCCTCTTGCCCTTACTTTTGTAGAATCGGCACCTGGATGACCATGATTCAAGATTTAGTTGTATTCTTGTTGGATTTTGGAATTATTACTTTTGGACCTTTTATGATGACACCATCTTCCATCATAAGCTCAACTCTATAAGGAAAATATTCCTGTACATCTAGTGGTAAATAAGATTGTCTTGCTGGCCATCCTTGAATGATGGTTAATTCTCCAGATGATAATAAATTGTTAAGCTGTGGCAATTCTTGGGTCATCAAGATGTGACAATGAACAGTTTCTGACTTTCATGACTTCAAAGTTGTGCTCTTCAGTTGCTTCTCTGGGCGCTCAAGACCATCCAGAAAGGTAGACTGCATTGAAATTGTACATTTGTAATTTTAATATCATGCATCGCTAGCGTGCTGGGGCTGTATGTATTGGCTTTTTCAGAACCGTCACTAGAGGTTGATCAATGATTATATTTTTGGAAGACTTATCCAAATACAGAATGAACTTCCACCAACCAACACAATGGCTAAAAGCTCTCTCAATTTGTGCATACTGCATCTAAGTGTGGGTTAAGGTTTTGGTCGCATAAGCTACTGGTACACTTTTCTGAAGAATTTCTGCACCAAGACCATACTTTGAATCATCAAAAGAAAGAATTACTGGTTTGTGAACATCATAATACCTCAATGTGGGTGGACTGGAAATATTCTGTTTCAGGATATCAAATGTTCTCTGGTGGTTTTCCAACCAGGACCAGTTAACATTTGCATCCACTCCTGTAATAGTGCAGAAAGTTTGTTTAAATCTGGTATGAACTTTCCTAAATAGTTGACCATACCAAGAAAACATTGTAAAGATGTGGCATTGTCTGGAGCTGGAATTTCAAGAATTGCAGTTAGCTTGGACGGATCTGGTTGGAAGCCAGAACTGGTACACAAATGACCCACATAAGTAACTTCTTTCAGCTTGAATTTACATTTCTGAGGATTCAGTTTTATATACTTCAAGAACACAGTCTAGAACGTTTTCCTGAGGTTTCTGTTCTTTTCAACTTCACCATTGCCCCCTACAATAATGTTGCATAGTATAATAGTAGATGGATAACCTGAAAAAAAATGTTGCATTGCACGTTGAAAGACTGTCAGAATTTATCCAAAATGGCATTCTCAAATATCTGTCTATACCAAATGGTGTACTGAAAGTGGTTAACAATGAGGATTTGAGATCCAGTGAAATTGGCCAAAATGAACTTTTTGCATCTAAGACAGAGAAAAAATAGTATTTGGCATGAGTGTCTACCTCTTCTACGATATGCATTGGATGATGAGGTTGTTTAAGTGCTTTGTTTAAATCTTGTGGATTGATACATATTCGATCATCTGAGCTTTTCTTGCGAGCTACGACCATGAAAGACAACCTATTCAATTGGTTCTTCTACTGGAGTAATTACACCTAAAAGCACTATTTTGTCCAGTTCTGCTTTTGCTTTACTCTGCATTGCTACTGAAATCTTCCATGCTGGTCAACAACTGGGCTTACTTCATGGTTTAACGTCCTGGAATAAATGACTGGGAGTTTGCCAAGCTCATCTTTGAAAATATCAGCATATTCTCAAATTCTATGTGGAACTATTGTTCAAACTTTTGTATGGTGAAACTCTTTATTAAATGAAATCAGTCCCATTTTCAAGCTAACAATGATTGCATGTGTGTCTTGACTGCATAAACCTGCAAGTCATAACTGTTTCCAGCAGAATGGCATGAAAAAACGACTGCACTATTAGTTTAAAACCGCTTCACTGCCGTAAGCAACTAGTTTTGCGCACTTTGCTGAATCAGGTTTTTCACCAGCTTATACTTTGTCAAACATTTGTGTTGATATAATATTGCACTACAACCCAGTGTCTACATTAAGCTCTACAGATTTCCCGTTAATCAGTGCAGTACAAAATATTTCGATATTTGCCAGCAACTGTTAGTCTACCGCATTCGGTTTTATCAGAGACACCATCAACATAAAAAGTTTGCATGCAGCTTTGTTTGATCTGCTTGCTGCTTTGAATGCTCTTTTTAAATAAAAGATTGTGCCACTTTAGACTTGCAAAGTCTTTTGAAATGATTCCACTTTTTACATGTGTGACATTGCTGACCAAAAACTAAGCAATTTTCTTGTTTAAAGTTCATGACTGCCTCCACAATTATGACAGTCAACAATGAGGTTTGCTATGGGTTTTGCTTTGTGTGCTATGGGTTATGATGTGTGCCATACCCTTAGGTTTATACCTCTTTCATTTTAACCTCACATTGCATACCATCAACATTTGCACTGGCAAACACTGCAAGCATGCTTTTCTTATCCTTAAGCATACCCGTGCTTTCCTGTAAGCGCATGTATTTGACAAATTGTTTTGGCTTTGTTCAGTGATAAATCCTTATTTTAAAGCAAATTCTTTCCCACTTCATCATTAACACCACACACAAGATGGTCGTATCAACTCTTCTCTCAATTCGCCAAATCTGCACTTTTTGCTTTATTCTTAATGTCAGTTATATATGCTGCAAAAGTTTCACCAGGTTTTTATTTTTTTGTATAAAATATGTGCCTTTTCATTGTAATACTCATGTGAGGGCTGCATATTTCTCTAAATTTGTTTTAAGCACTCTGGTCTTAATGCATTTCACCCTTTATCACAATAGGGTGGTTCTCACCCTCCCCAGCAAACATGTTGGGTGCAAACACAAATGGACATTCTCTCTCAATGGCTTTTGAGCCAGTTAAATTGGAATATAAATGCTTTTGTATGTGCGTTTTTATCAGAAAATGCAGCCTGTATGAAAATATATTCTTGTGCAAACAGCTGCCAATTCTCAGCAATATTATCAAACATCAGACTAGGTCTGCAAAATCCCTCTGCCATAACAAAATACATTTAAATATAAGCATAGACCAGGTACCTGTAATTATGCTTAACTGCTCAACAATCTCTCTGACAAGGCTTCTTTTTAACCATACAAACACTGCAGACACTTTAGATACTTCAAATAGCTTTATTTAATGCAAAAAAATACATTGTGACGAAATTTGGTTGTTTTTAGGCTTTTTGGATATTTTAAATGGTTTTGAAATTCTTTCAAACAGTTAACAGTATGTCACAATTTCGTACAATTTGTTCCTTGGTAATTCATTTTTGAATGCTTCACCACATATTCAGTGACTGAAAAATCATTTAAACGAGTTTAAGTACCTTTGAATAATTGCCTATTTGCAAGTTGACTCATGTTAATTTCTCCATTTCCAACTTTGAGCCTCATGGTTAGAGAGCTGCTTTAACTTCGGATCCCATTCTGACACCATGTTGCTTGTCTCAAGCATTCAAATGAGACCCTTAGGCTGGGTATGAGTTCAAATAATTTATTATACATAAGCATACAGGAATTCTAACTGGAACATATACTTAAGCTAACAGACTTAATACTTCACACTCTCTCATGTGTATCTCCAGTCATGTATGCTTTCCCTCTGGCTGACTACACATAATGGCACTGCTCCTGCATGTGCTCAGTACTTCTATGCTTGCGAGCTACAGTGGCTGACTATGATCAACGTACATGTTTGGTCCAAAGACATCACTTTTTTTCTCTCGGCCGTCAGTGTCATCTTGTCTGTTTTATCATTTTGTTACCTTTTGGTCCATTATTATCTTAGTCATTTGTCATCTTTTTGTCATGGTCTTGTCTTTTTTGTCAGTCATTTTGTTAGTCGCAGTCATTCTTCATCTTTTTGTCATTGTCATCTTTTTCATCACTCTTTTTTTGCCTTTTCTTTCTTAACATCTCTTTTTTTATATTATCTTATTTGCTTTGGTCATTGTCTTGTTGTTTTTGTCATCTTTTCCCATTCTTTGTCAAATTTTGTCATCTCTTTGCCATCTTTTGTCATTGTGTGTTAGCCTTTTCATTATTGCCTTTTTTCATTGTCAGTCTTTCTTGCCTTGGTCATCTTTTTGTCATCTTGTCTGTCATTTCTTTTCACTGTTAGTCACATTTTTGTCATCTCTTTGCTGTCATCTTGTCTGTCTGTCATTGTTTTTAGTCTATTTTTTCTGTCTCTTACTTTTTTGTAGTCTTTGGCATCTTGCCATTGTTTGTCTTGCTGTTATCTGTCTTTTTTTTCTTTAGTCTCTGACTTTTTTTTGTTATCTTCTATTTCTGTTTTTTTCATTTTCTTTTTTGATTTGTTTGGTCTGTCTTTGTCATAGTCTGTTTTCTTTGTCATTGTCTATTTTTTTCTTTCTCATTGTCTTTGCCATCTATTTGTCTGTGTGTCTTTTGTCTGTCTGTTGTCTTTTCAGTTTTTGTCTTTTTTGTTCTTTTTGACACCAAAAATGACAAGACAGACAAAATAATCTTGTCTTTTTTTCTCATATTTAAGTTGTCTGTCATTTTTATATTGTCTTTTTTATTGTCTTTGTTTATTTTTTACATTTTTATTGTCTCTCATTGTTTTGTCTGTTTTTTGTCTTTTTATTGCCGTCTGTCTCCATCTATTGTTTTCATTGTCTTTGCCATCTTTGTATTTGTTTTTTGTCATCTGTAGTTTGTCTTCATAGTTTTGTCATCACCTTTTTGTATCTGTCTCTTTTTTGCAGTCATTTTGTTTCTTTTGTCATCTGTTTTTGTCTTGTATTGGTCATCTTGTCTGTCACTTCTGTTTTTTGTCATCTTTTAGTAGTCATCGTCTTTGCCTGGTCTTTCATCTTTTTATTTCTGTTTTGTCAATTTGGCATTTTTGTCATTCTTAGCCTTTTTGCCATTTTCATCTTCGTCTTTTGTCCTTTTTATTCATTTTGATCTGTTTTATTTTTTCATCTTTGTGATTAGTTTGTCCTTTTGCCATTGTCTTTGCAATCTTTTTTGTCATTGTTTTTGTTTGGTTTGTCTTGGTTTGTTATTTTATTGTCTTGTTTGTTGTTTTTGCCTATTTTTTGTCTTTTGAAATTTTTGTCAGTTTTGTCTTTTTGATATTTTTATCTTTTTCTTTTGTGTTTTGGTGGTTAGTGAGTTTTTTCCCCCCATTCTTCATTCATTACCACAATTTCCTCATGTATCCCAAACTAATGCAATTGGAAATTTTTGAGGGTCACCATCTTAAGCTCTTGGTACTTTGTGTGAGCTTGGTGATCCTGCAAGGGACTGCCTTTCCACTGATTACTTCCATTTTAATGTCTATTGTCTGCAAGTGTAGACCTCAACTACAAATTTAGGTCAAAGGTTCATTCAAAAATGAATGAGTGGGATTAATCCATGAAAGAGCTACATGTCCAGCCTCTTAAAGGAAGAAAGTTGGACCAAAGAAATGTTATATAATTCAGATGGTATTTTAAAAAATATTACCTTTTTTTATTATTGGTTTCTTTTCTGGTGCATACTTTGGTATTTGAGTTTTTTTCATTTTCAAGAATTACCACCATGAAAGCTACTAGTTTTATATAAAACACTCAACTGAGAAGTCCACTTAAGAAAACATTTGTTTTTCCTTAAAAGACTTTCAAATTATTGAAATAAACAAATTAACTGTTTTCATAGTGTTTTCTGCAAACTTCAAGTAACACTTTAGTCCAGTTTTATAATTCTTAAAACCTTCAAGACCTCCATTAAGTTCAGCATTCAGGCATAGAATAAATACACTAGTGTATATGTAAGATGTTCCTGAATCTTCTGTTTTAAACATAGCAGGATAATATTTATAATGGCATAGGTTATATTTTATTTAGGGCGTATAAAAACTTGCATGATAACTCTTATTTTATAACAAAATACAGATTATTATTGAAATGAAACCTAACACATTTTACAGAATGTAATTGAATATTCAACTATTTTTATTTTAATTCAGAGGAAATGTAGGATACAAAAGTACTGAAGTTCATGAATGGAGACCCAATATATAGTAAACAAAAGGTCAGCAATTCTCATAATATTTTAAAAGGAGAACTGCATCACGTTAGGCTTGTATCCAAATAATACTGATTAGTCCTCTGATTTTGAGTCTCCCAACTGCAGTCACAGGTAGCCATTATAAGGTCTACTTGGTGTTATCCATTATCTATAGAGATGCATGTTTTTAAAAAAAAAAAAAAAAAAGAAAAACTATCAAATTTAAGTCTGTGATAACTGAAAGATCCTAGGACTGCCACTGTTTAGTAATTACCTTTCTTATCCAGGTTTATGTCAAATAAAGGTACGAGGCAGGAGTCTGTTTCACCTATTGTCAACTTTGTGTTTTGTCCTTCTCGTAGTAGCTTTTAGCAGATTTTGTAAATCAGGCTTCATGTGTGATATTACACTTTCTGATATTAACATAATTAGAGACTAGATACTTTGCTTGTGTTTTGCCAACGTAATCGGCTCGTGTACCAAAAAAGAAACCTGAAAGGGGCTGATGATCACTCGGAAGTGCCACAGGCTAGCAACTAGGGATTGCATTTGGGATCTGAACTGGTTGAAGCTGCATTTTTATCAATTGTTTTGGTTATGTCATTTGGGTTCACCTGTAAGTTATCTGCATAAAGCAAAAATGTAATATCTTGGCCCACCCACATGAAGCTTAATAAGGTCCAAAAACAAAGTTGACAATAGGTGAAACACACTCCTGCCTCATACCTTTATTTGACACAAATCTGGATAACCCTGCGATAGCATGCAGGTTACAGTTTCATATCAGATGAATGTTATATGCTGTACAATTGTGCTGCAGCAAATGCCTTATGCACCAAAGTTTTTTTTTTTTTTTTTTTTTTTAGGTCCTTTTAGTATTTCTCTCAACTGGTGTGTTGCAGTATCTCCCCCCCCCCACCTTGTTTCATGGTTTAGCAAACTCTTACATACTCTATTTGTTAGTTTCTCCATTTATTGTGTGCCAGTCTACTGAGCATGTTGGTAAATATTTCCATTCCATCTTTGCATTTTGCTGCTGCCATTATCAGTGCTTGCAGTGTCCATTATTGATATTGACCTGGTCATACCTGATTTTCCCATTGTTATTGGAGTCCAGGGTTCTTAATTGGGTATGTACCATTTATTCAATTTTTTTTTAGATAGAGGCTAGTAAGCTATATGTCTAAAGAAGCAGGGCAATGCTTACAAATAGCTGCATAAACCAGTGACCAATTGTGAAGACTTGACAGAAAAACATTTCACATCTGATTGATGATTAGCAGTGAATGTACTCCCTCTTCTCACTGTGACCTTTTCAGAGTCCTTAGATTGAGTTTTTGATAAAATCTCACCCTTTTTGAAGCAGCTGGTAGGGTACGTGATTGGTAATGGTGAATGTGATGACTCCTTGCTCATGACCATTTCTGTACCATTAGTAGATGGAGTAGTAATTTTTCAATGAATGCAGTAAATGGTCAGAGAAAATGCTGTTACTACCCTGAGACACTTGATGATGGAGCAAAAGCTGTCAGGAGCAACCTGAGATTTCAGCGGTTAAATTTACCTTCTCCATCTCCTCTGTAGCTTCTTGATTTCTTGATGATCTCAAAGTCCTCAGTTTTTCATTATGCAGGCTTCCAGGTTCTTCATTTTGCTAGAATGTTGTAATGCACATTAATCCATGCATATTTTCTATCATGTAAAACAGCTTTCTGGTAGGTGTATCTCTCCATAACTGTTTTACTTGCAGCATATTTAGTTTAAGGCTTTAAATTGACATAAATACTTCCTTATGGCTTTACTTTTCAAATACAGATTTTTTTGTATCTTTGATTGCTGAAAATACTTACATTTCACTTCACGTTCACTTCCTGATCTGCTTGCTGCTGTTGCTTATAATTTAGCCACTCCAGTTATTTTAGCCAAACATTTTTTGAGCATAAGCACTAAAAACTCTTTAAACAATATTTAAGAAACACATGCAGCTGGCTTCTTCTAGTGTATAATTTATTTATACTTCACCTTGTTTTGTCTTCTAAGGAGTTTAAGAAGCATCAGTGTTGTACAAAGCACTTGGCTGAGAATTATCCATTTAACTAATAAAATTATTTGATTAAAAAATTCAAATTCCGTTGCTTTTTAACTGCTCTGAGTATAAGGGACTGTACAAATTTTAAACTTCACTACACAGTATTCATGTTGTGGTTGTCAAATGGATATAATTCTCTGACCACCAAATAAGATACTGCAGTAGGTAAAACCTTCCTGGGTTTAACAAAACTTTTTTACACTCATTTTGTTTGACTACCAGCCAGTCTTGGGCTAAGGATTCACCTTGTTTGCAGATCAGGGGCCATCCCAAAGAGAGAATGTGGAAATGGAACCAAAGTTTTAAGTTTTGGAACTACAGAGCTTTGTCACAGCTCTGACCACCTCGGATACCTGCTCTGTCTGCACACCTGCCTAACCCTTGGCAACACGTTGCTTATCATGCACTCCATGCCTCTCCCTTATTTGGCTTTTTTGTAAAATAGCCAGTTTCTACTGGGGTTACAGTTACAGCACACCCCACAGCATGGGTAAACCAGAAACAATTTCTTAATCCCAACCTTCCCATCTGGCTGCTGCTCCTATTAGTAAGCTCTGTCATTGGGGATCCCAAACACTACTTTCTTATTCTCCACCATAGAGGCAAGAAGGATTTAGCAAGACATTTGACATTTTATATCGTAGTCTCAGAAATAAACCAGGGAAACAGAAATGTTACCATTGGGGTAAACTTGTTAAATGTCGTGAGGATGTGACATAATGGGTGATGGCAGATGCTCTACTGTTCCCAGTCTTGCTACTATACAGATTATTAGAATCCTTTCCTAGAGTAGTCCTATGCATAATTTCTTAAATGGTATTGGTAAGAATCTGAAAATATTTTCAGAGGACAAGGAATATAGTGAATTAACCTGTAAGGACTTTGGTGGGGTGTAGAAAACATTTTAAGGAAAGGAGTCGAAAGATCTTCATACATAATGGAGATGCAATAAATGGAGGTGTGGCGAACTGTGAGGTAGGGTGCTGATTCATTATTAGCAAGTAGGAAAAATTGTAAATGCTGAGTAGGTGTTAATTTTTACTTCTGATTTTTTTACCTGTAATTCAGGCTTCTACAGACAACAATAAGACCAAATTATTCATTATTTTTGTTACTTCAGATACACCTCTACACACATCAAATTCTGTGGATGTGGCAAGGTTGTTTAAGCAGACTGCACCTGAAAGATCGCCATTCAGTGATCCCCTCCATGAAAAGCTAAATGAACATGCTGTTTACCATGTGGACTAAAATCATTTTGTAATATTTGACTGTATATATTTGCTTCAGTTAAAGATCAGCATACCATTTAATGTTGTTTAAGCAAGTAAATCTCTTAAACGACACTACCAGCAAAAAGTTTCATTTATTGGTGTGGCATGCATTATGTATCGTTTAGAAATTTGTTAAAGCTGTTTATATTTGTTAGGAGCAGCCAAATGAGATATAGTAAATACCTGAATATTTGTGATATCTATACAGTGTCATGCATGATGTGTTTAACACGTTGCACGTACTGCAGTTAGGTTTTGAGTTAAAAATTTTTACTAAACTGTGTGTTTCAAAAAGATGCCATCTAGACCCAGAGAGAGAGGACTGAAGATAAATACACTTGGAAATGACTTCAAACAGTATCGGTAACTGCTTTTGAAGTCCATAATAACACTGCTTCCATACTGCAAATCAATTTTTAGCCACTGAATGTCAAGGAGAGCTCATGAATTAACTGAGACATCAATACCTGCCACTTTTGTTATGGGGTTTGAGGAAGTAACCTTTAATCTTGTTGGTGTATATGCCTTCCATGTCTGAGGCTTCTTTTGATCCTCTACAGGAAGAAAGAAAAATCAAAATTTAAAAGGAAGAGTAATTTCCAATAGGATGAAATGTCCCAGTACAGGTAAAGAATTGCTTTGTTTTAACATTTACAAAGAAATAAATGTTACATACCTCTCTGTATAGAGATAGAGACAGAGATGCGTAGATATAGATGGGTGTGTGTGTGTGTGTGTGTGTGTGTGTGTGTGTGTGTGTGTGTGTGTGTGTGTGTGTGTGTGTGTGTGTGTGTGTGTGTGTGTGTGTATATGTGTGTGTATATGTGTGTGTATATGTGTCTATATATATATATATATATATATATATATATATATATTTATCTATTATATATTGATATGTATTGTAAATCTGTCGAATGACTAAATATATATAAAAAAATCACACACTCACATACATGTATATTTATATTTTTTAAATGATAACCTCACAACTCAGTGCAGTCACCATGGACTTTCCCAATAAGCTCCATTACTCTTTTTCATTTCTACATTTTTTTTGCTTATTCTAATGAGATATATGTGAGAGAGACACCTGATCAAGTAAAAATGTTTATTATGTACGTTCATAGGTGTGTACTAGGCTAATGGCCCTGGAGCCTTGACGAGCCTACCCATAGAAGTGTATCATGCTACCTGACCTTAATTCCCAGTGCCTCTGCATAGTAGAAGCACTGGAGTGATCCCCGGGTGAATTTTCTATTTCCCATCCATTCATCAAGATTCCTCTTGAGAGGCAGTGAGGTGCTCTGCTTGACATGTATGGGAAGTCTATTCCATAGCATGGGATGTCTCTGGGTTATGAACCTGTTTCTGCAGCATGTTCTGTTGATTGTGGTAATGAGATGGAGGTCTCTGGAGAGTGTGGTGTTGTGGGATTTGGGATTTCTTTAGATGTAGCATTTCCAACAGAGGTGGGTCAGACATGGCTTTGTAAGTGAAGCGGAGATTGCCTCTAAATAAGCGGTATGACACCGAGAATAGTTGGAGTTTTTTTAGTCTGTTCATATAGGACAAATGTTTAAGGCCTGGGATACTCTTTGTGAGGTACTTTTGCAGCCTCTCCAGTTGTTGCAGGTGTCTAGTGCAGTGCATGCCAAATGGGGGGCATTGTACTCTGATTGGCCTAATGAGGGAAGAGTAGAGGGAGAATATTACCTCTTTCTTCCTGGATGCAAAACCCTTGGTAATGATATGTCACATAGAAGGACTTTTCTTACACAGTGGCAATGTGGTGGTCAAAAGAGAGGTTGCTGTCAACCTGTGTTCCCAGAACTCTTATAAAGCCTTCTGTGTTGAGTGGACTACCATCAATATGGTAATTCAAGGGAACCAGGTTTTTCCCAAGGGGGATGACCTCACTTTTTGGTATTGAGGTTAAGGCCATGGTTCTGACACAAGTTTTTGGTCTAAGTGAGGCCTTTCTATAGGATGTCAACATCACTTGGAGTTGATAATAGCTCCCAACCTGCAATAGTCTGTGAACATCAGCCAGAGTCCCTTCATGTTGGCCTGGACTTCAGAGAAGTAGATACCAAACAGGAGAGGACCCAGGACTGAACCGTGTGGGACTTGCTTGTGACTAGTAAGCAGTCTGACTTGCAGTCAGCTACTTTCACACTGTGGGTTCTCTCCCTGAGTCAGTTTGCAATCCATCTGGTGATACAAGGGTTGATGCCTAGCTTAGTGAGTTTTTCTAGGATTCCTGAGTGGGGAATGGTACAAAGGCCTTGAACAGATGAAGGTAGGCTGTATGAACCACCTTGCCTTCATCCGAAGCTCTGGTGACTGATTCAAGCAAGTCAACCAAATTGAGTAGGCCTGATCTACGCTTCACAAAACCAAAGTGTGTAGGATCCAGAGATTGTATATTCCCCTATATCCTTGTTTATTAGGTCATGATGATGCATTCCATAGCATTGCATATCAGACTCCTCAAGCTAATGAGGCGATAGTTCTCAGGTTCTGTAGTCACTCCTCCTTTGTGGAGAGGGATGACTGTAACAGTGTGCCATTTGGTAAGGACAAATCCTGAGGTGAGACTGTTATTAAACAGGGCACACAGGTGAGGTGCCAGTTCACTCTGTAGTTCATGTAGAACACAGTCTGGGATATTGTCCGGTACCATAGAACCTGTACTCTTGGCCTTGGACAGTGCTGTTTTAACCTGTGCAGCAGTAATACTGAGTGCCTGCCAATTTACTGGTATTGTGATTTGGTCCTTTGGGTGGGGTGGGGGTGGGGGGGGGGTAAAGTTGGCACTGAATCTGTCAGCCAGTATATTGGCAATATCTGTTGGCTCAGTATAGGAGGTAACATTGTGCAGTAGCTCAGAGTAAATCTTTGTATTGCTGTGGAGCTTTTTTACATAACTATAGAAGGCCTTGTGGTTGTGTTTACTATATGCTGCAATTCTGTTTTCATAGGTAGCTTTAGATGATTTGATGAGGGATCTCAACATTTGTTGAGGCTGATAAGGGAGTTTTTCCAGTCTTGGGACTTCACATTATTCCACATCAATTTCCTCCTTCTGTTGTAGAGTTTGTTTATGGCAGGGGACCACCAGATTGGCTTCCTTTTTCTTGGAAGAGAGCATCTTGGTTCTATTGGGTATGGTGAGATATGCATTTGTGTACATGTTTGTACAGTGCACTGTTGTATGATTCGGCGGTCCTGCAACTATTCTCCATTTGCACAGGTGTCATGCAGTTAGCCTCCACTGTTTTTAGGAGCCCAAAGTTAGCTTTGGATAAGTATTTCATGGTGGTTACCTTTGCAGGGGGGAGGTGGGGGTGGGAGGGATGTGGATTTCCAAGGTGATTAGTTTGTGGTTGGATCTAACCAGGAAAGGGTTGACTGTTGGTGTAGGGCAATGGTCGCCCATGTTAGTAATGACCAGGTCAAGAATGTTGCTATTTCTAGCGGGGGTAAGAATGAGCTGAATTAATTAATTCCAGGAAATGTTGGGCAAGTGTATTGGTACATGAGTAGTTTTCCCAGTTAATGGAGGGGTAGTTGAAGTCACCCAGTATGAGTGTTAAATTGGACCCTAATATTCTCCAGGGTGTTTAGGAATGTGGAGTGAGAGTCTTGGGACATGGTTTGGGACCTATAGCAGGCTGTGACCTGAATCGCTGTCTTACCCAATGTTAGCTGCACCTGAAGCATCTCAAATACGTTATGTTGGGCTACCAGTCCAGAGGTGTGCGCATCCTTTGAATATGACACCACCACCATATTTGAAGCTTCAGTCCAAGTTCTGGGGCCAAAAGGTGTGGAATGAGTTGTAGCTTGGTACTGCAGGGGTGCTTTTTGCTGCCTTGAACCAGGTCTCTGTTACAGCATAAATGTTCATGTTCTCCATTTTAAGGAGTGCTTCGAGCGAGTGCATTTTGAGATTTAAACTTCTTGCGTTGAGCAGCATGACTCTCATACTGCATTTGTTTATAGCTGTTACGCTGGTAATTTGGTCCTTGGAACACCACCTTAAAAAAAGTACTTTAGGGGTGGCAAGATCCTTGGCCAGTATCCAGAAGCTCCAAGGTGACAGATGCAGGCCATTTCTGGCAAAGCATCGAGGTTTGTCATTCATGGAATCCCAGACAGATACTGGATCTCCTTAGAATGACAGCAGAAACTTTGCCAGTTGTTGAAATCAATCATTTTTTGCTTGTACTGTAGTATCATTCTGGATGATATAATTCTGGGTGATGGTAGGATGCTGTTCAGGGCTAGGGTCATACCCACCTGGGCTACGTAATCTGAGTTTCTTCATGTGTCTCTTCATGTAGTCTAGGGAGGTAAGTCTCTGGTCATTCACACCCACATGTACAATGACAGAGTCATATTTGTACCTGTTGTTGAAGGACCTGAGTGCATGTGTTATGTGGCGGATCCTGGCGCCTGACAGGCAGCTGACTGTTTCTCCTTATTCAACCTAGTGAAGTTGGGACATCAGTGTGCCTCACTATCGAGTCATCTACAACTAGTGTGTTGGGCATGCTGTTTTGCCTTAGGAGCTTTGGTTGAGTGTCACACTGTTTTAGGAGAGTTGTGTGTCTCGTGATTAGTGTTGTGTTGTGGTGGGCAAGTTTATTATGGGTATTATAAGGACAGAGTGTTTCTTCTGTTAGTGTAAAAAATAAAATACTGCTCACAATTTATGTAAGGACAGGTATTGTATAATTTTGGGGATAATTTGATAACTGTTTAAGCCCAGTAGACATAAACAACGATTAGTCACCCTTCAGGAGAAGTGTCTTAAATGACTGAAACATTTTCAAAATATATACTAGGAAAGTGAGGGACTCTAGCACATGATGACAAAATTAAGCTTGTCAATCGCAAGAATTTAACTGTCATACTGTCAGAAATGGCTACCGTAATAATACATTTGTTGCTATGCAGAATGTCTTCACACAGATTGTATTATGCTGGCAGGACAACAGCAGCCTTGGAATTCATTAACTACAGGACCATCAACAGACTGAACTGATATTTTAACTATGATTAACCTTGTGATCACTATTGTAGTTTTTATCCAATGACACATTTAATACTCCTTGTTTCATAAATGTCCTTCATTCTGGTTGAAAGGAATTCTAAGAGAGTAAGAATTATTTTTGCTCAGCCAATTTGGAAGACATTTCTGGAAAAGTGAGAAGTGCCCAAATTAACTGATTATCATATTTAATTACCGAAAATAGTGAGTCATGAGTAAAATGCGTTTATTTTGTGAGATAAATTTTCACATTGTGCTGCAGCTGGAAAGCACTCATCTGATTTTCTGCCCAGCAATGTGTGTATACACACCATGCTGTGTTGATACTTGCAGATTTTTGCAGTGGTTCTGAAATGAAAGCCTGTACTGACGTTGGCTTGTGTTTTACTTCCTACATTTATTTTTGTACTGAGTGCTGCTGTTAAAGCTGTGGAAGAGGCTGTAATACAGCTGCAAGTAAGGGCATGTATACAAAAAGAAAACAAAAATATTGTTGAGTTTGGAACAGTTAAGTAATAAGTCTTGCCGCAATTTACATGGATTTGTACATTAATTCACACCATTAGTATGACTTCAACAACTAATCTGCGGTGGTGGTGCTGCGGTAGCATTGCCGCCTCACGGACGCTGACCAGTTCGAGACTCTGCGTGGAGACATGCGTGAATGGGCGTACCTTCGTTGAAGGTTGTGCGTTAGTGCTGGCAACTCAGCACGTAAAAATCAACTGCCAATCATTAGCGGACCGGAGTTCTGCTGTGGTGACCCCTAACCGGGAAAGCCGAAAGACACAACAAGAAGTATGACTTCAACTCCCTAGAACTATGGTAACATTGGTCATTTAATATGGGTTCATTCTCTAATGGTGCTCAGTCTATTTCAGGAATGTAAAGAAGCCAGGAAGCGCACATGTGCATGCATACGTACTTGCACACATTTACGGCATGCACATTGTAGGCATTTTGGAAGACTATCCAGTCACTTGTCATTTATTACTGCACTCACACCTCAGGATTCACTTTTATTTTATTTCCAGTTTGATTACCGGGGAAGTCCACTGGGCCCAGAGACCCCAGTTTTATTGGAGGCCTGGGGAGAAAAGCTCCATGAAACAGATTACAGTAAAAGACAGCATAGCAGTCCAGTAAAAATAAAAGTACAATTACAAATACATATCAAATACAAAGCGTGAGCAGTATTGCCCATAGTGGAAAAATAATATGCAGATACATTTTAACAAATTCACACAGTTCAAGTCCAAAAGCCATTTACAATATTTATAGACAGTGATTTTTATCACAGGACTGGCATGTTGAGCTTGATGCTTGTCATACTCGTAAGATGAGAGTTCTTTGAATTGTCCACTATAGTTATGTTTAAGGTACACAGATTTAATTTTAGCTTTTGCAATTAAGTGATTGGGGAGCTTGCATTACTTTCCAGGTGCCTTTTTGAAATAAAATGTAACTTAGTGTCCAATTTCCCATTGAACATTTTATTGTGTAGTCAGCTGGGGTGGACATCTCCTGAAGTATAGGAGATAAATCCCTTTCTTGGTAATAAAAAAAAGGGTGCATGTTGACTCTTCAGAATCCTTCTTAGAACTCATAGTTGTAGTGCACACAGAACACGTCATTAACTGAATAGCACTGTCGATGCTATGAGTTGTGCATATATTGCATATGAAGTGTGTGGCTAGGGTTTTTTCAAGTTCAGTTAGAGGGAATTAGATTGTGATCATGTAGGAGATTTTTTTTTTTTAAATGTGGGTGTAGTTTGTAATGTTTCTATAGAGGATTGCTACAGCAAGGATGTGGAAACAATTTTTCTTATGTGGTGTCCCTTTCTCCATGGTTCTAAAACCATGGAGTTTGGCATATTTGAGTAACAGGACAGAGGAGGGTGCATGGCGTATGGTTGCTTGCTAACTTTATTTTTTAAAATGTTCTGCTGAGGTACCTGATGCATAAGTTTCATTTATTTGTGGATTTGCTGGTTGTGTTTCCATTGTCTCATCAGATATAAAACCTCTCTTACCTTCAGTACCATTGCAGTGAAAATATATCCACTACTCCTTTTTGAGCACAGATAAGGCACAGTCTACCATTGCTTTTTCCTGTAATAAGGGAAATCCCCAGGTTACTTGGGTACTTTTTATTCCAGGAGAAACAATTTCCATGAATGCATCTGTCATCACTTTTCTTAACTACCTTGCTGCGTTATAGAACTGTATACTTATCCCTCTGGAGGCAATCATAAACTGAGGTAAGCTGTGTATGGTTTGTTGAGTGATCATTTGCATTTGGTTGAAGAAGTTGGTCATGTGGTTTAACTATGACTTTTGTCCCCTATGTTTAATTTGATCAGGATTACATACATAATGTTTTTGGTGGTTTACAAATGGCCAAAGGCAAAGTTATAAGAGGCTTTTGGTTTACTAGTTACACCAGAAAGCTGTGGGCTAACAAAGTGCAAATAGAAGTAGCCGTCCCTTTTACCAAATATAACAGAGGTAAACTTATTAACATCTTTACTTGCAGGAATGACATGTTTTGACTTGGTTACCCAAATAAGGGTTATGATCAGGAATGATTTTCAGTTTAGTGAGCAGAACACTTCGAGAGGTTTTGCCTCTGATCCTAGGATAATGAGAGATCTTCAAAGCCAAAAGTTATGCGACTTGTCAGATAACCTACAACAGGCACAGGTGAGTGAGTGCCACAACTGTCTTGCTCTGAAAGGAACATTTGTGTAATAGAGAAACATCTTCCCTAGCTTCTATCTTGCAATGGTGAGATTGATTGCGATCTTCAGAGGCTTCACTTAATTGTTGCAGTGCCAAGTATATTTGTACATACACACCCACGCACACACTTGCACAAACAGAGCAGCATAATGTTGTAGAAGTTATTACATTGTAGTGCTTGGTTTTCCATTTTGAATTGCAGCTGGAATACTTTTTATGCAGTGTCTGCATGTCCCCCACATTGATCTTTGTTGGGTGGTCCATTTTATTCCCATATCCTAAAAACATGCTTAGGTGAGCTGTTGGTACTCGAGATGGGTGTGTCATGTGAGTGAGAGTGCTTTTTGGTATAGATAATGTCCTTATTTGGGAATATTTTGTATATATTATTTTTACTGAATGCCAGGATAGGCTGCAACTCTCCTGTACCTTGGATGACTGAAAAGTATGTATGTGTGTGCATGGTACAGATTTTGTTATGCATCGAGAGATACTGAGGTGATTACCTTACAGTCTTTGGGCATGCAGTAATATCTGTACCATGTACATCACAAAGTGCCTTATTGCAATTGTGGAATGGTCATCTATATTTTGTTGCCGTTGAATTTTACATTTAGCTGTATATTAATTATGACTAAGCTTTGTAGTGTATTTTAATATAAAGTAGTTTATCTAGCTATTTTAATGGATAGCTGTGTAGGGTGCACCTTTTTAACTGGTGTGTAATTTTGGTATGAAAGTGTCAGGGTGATCATTTAAGGGTTTTGCTTGTCACACACTGTACTACTGCACAACTCAGTTTATGAACTGTTATTTATATTATACAGTCCTTTAACTTTGGCAGGGTGAATGACTCCAGATAAGATGACGTGACTCTGAGTAGCACAATGCTTAGCAAACTGTCTTTGTTTTACCAAAAAAAAAAGTCTCAACAATAATCGCAAAGGTAATGTGTGTGGTGGTAATGCCAACAACTAGAAGATAAGTATGTAAGCAGTAATGCTGTCCCTTTTTTAAGTTGGTTTAGCTGATAGTATCCTTGTTGCACCCCAAAAATATTTCCAAGGATAATTATTTTGGTGACTGCTTCAAAGAACTGTAAACTCGTATATGTAAGCAGTAATTCACCACTACTCTACATCATCTTTCTTAAGTTGTTCAGGTGAGAGACACTTTGTGTCTAACTGGGTTTCTTTGATTTGTTTGTTTCTATTTTGATATGCGTTTACTTCATTCAGTGTTTTTACTGTATCTTTAAATTTATCTCTTAGGTCAAATAATGTTTGTCAGTAGTTTTTTTCCCTTGTGTTTGTGTGTTTGTTTATAATGCATCTTCTTGGTTAGTTACGAATTACTAAGGGTTTATGTTCGGTCAGCAAATGACATTTTCATTGCACTTGCATTGAACATGTTTGTCACACTGTTCCTACTGAGATCTTTGTACGGTGAGGATTGGGAAATTTGCCCTTTTTGTAGTGCGATCTTGCAGTTAGGATATGTAATTAGTGGGGGTGGGGAGCACAGCCCCCCACATGAGCAGAATTTGATGTATGGCATTTCTGATGAAATGCAGTTCGCTGAACTGACAGTTTAATGTAGTGATATAGACCTGTTACTAAAGGGGAGCAGTTTCAACTTCGTTATTCACTTGTCTCTTCCTAGAATGTCTCATTTTCTTTCTTTCTTTTTTCTTTTTTTTTTTTTGCGTAAGATTTAAATTTCATCAGGAGCTTGATTTTACCTTTTGGGTGTCTTTGGTATTCCAGATTATGCAGTACAGTTACATTTGTGTGTTTAGATATTTTATTTCTGTAAAGTGTATTTTGTCATAATCCTGTTCTATTCTATTTTTTTTAATTAGGATCTAATGTCATTTTCATCCATTTTTCAACTGATGGGTTTGGATTGGAGACTCTGATCTGACTTGTCTGATTCATTCAGATCATCAGCTCCTAGAACTCTGGTGCTCCCCTGCTAACCCATAATGGCCACCCAACCTAACATACCTCAGATCTTGTTTGCTGCTTGTATGTTGCAGGTGCAGATACCTAGCTGTAGGGTATTTTGGTATAATCTCTCTGGATTTTTTCATTCTAATTGTTTTTGTGAATTACTGGATATTTGATTTTACCTTCTTCCTTCCTCCCTCCCATAATTTACTTTTCCCTAGCATCCTTCCTCCCCTTTCTTAGTGGTAAGTTACCATTTTTTTGATACTACTTTATTTACCATTGCTGGTATTCCTTTGTACTCCTAGAGTAACGTGTCTACCATTTTGGTAGTTTCTCCTCTCTACCCCTTTCTCTTTTCTTTTATAAGAAAATTATTTCTCTCTTGGTATAGATACATAGTGTAATACTATTGCTTCTCTCGCTTCAACTTTTTCTTTAAGAACTTGTTCCTGCCTTTTTGTTGGTAACTATTATAAAATATCGGAAAAACCCTCTTGCTTTAAAAAAAAAAAAAGAAAAAAGGGGCAAATTTCCTGTGGGCATGAGATCCCAAATTCTGATGCCCACAGGCAGTGTGTTTATTTTTGGGGTCCAGCCCATCTTGATGTTTAGTACAATATTTGCTGTGGTTTTAATTTTAGTGTCTCGATTGTTTGTAAAAATTAAATCTGTGGGATCTCTTGCCTGTAAATCTTTCTTTGTGGCTGGGGTTCAAACCTCTTTTAAGAAGTCTGAAGAAGCTAAAGTTGAGTCTCAGACTAAGAACACGTGTCCTGGAAAAGGTCTCTATATCATCCCTCAACTTTCTTTGGCTCCCTCAATGGAGACCCCTGCCAAGATCTAAAAAAGTGATATTCATCTGTCGCTGATCTGACATCTCAAAGTTCAAGATCTCCATAAATCCATACTATTCTGCTTCCATCATATCCTATTTCATCCATGCTCCCCTCGCCATTCCAAGAGGAGTCTCCTCAAAGGCATTCTAGGCCTCCTTCCACTAACTCCTCAATTTGGTCCTAAAGGAAGCTCGTCAGAAGCATATGTGGACAGTATGATGAAGGTCCTTCGTTCTTCAGAGCACAGATACAGATGCGAGTTCTCCTGGCTCTGACCCCTACCAGGCACTTCCCCTTTGGTATTTCCTCTTCTGATATATCCTTCCATTTTTGGAACCTTCCGATCCAAGATATACCTAGGGTGTCTACTTCAGATTCAAAGTATGTTTGTTTTTTCTCCCACTCCAATGGTTCTCCTGATCTAATTGGCACAGTGTGTTTTGGAGCTGGAGGACACAGAGCAGAAGCATTAGCACTGGATCTGTGGGCTTGGAGTCAACTCCAAACTTTTGTAACAATCTCTTCCCCTTGGAGACTTGGTGCTTGGTATCTCTGGCCCAACTCATTGCTTGGGTGGAGGGCTGATGGGGTTGTAAGAGACAGTTATCTGAGAGTTCTTTAGATCTGTCCACTTCTGTTTCTCCTTGGTGGTGTTCTTTTGAGGTTTTGGAGAGGGTTTTTTCTCTATCTAGAGATCAGGCATTCATGTCCCCATTGCATCAGACAACCCTAACTCGTACTGTTCTGTGTTGAGCCTCTATCATCTCTAGGACAGCCAGTCTGAGTAAGCCTCCATCTAGTCCATCAGGGCATTGTTATTTCTTCTGATACTTCATTAGAACACTTCATCAGAACACCCTGCTGAGGAAGTCCCTTGCAAAAGGAGTCACTTAGATTTCTCCCTAGGAATCTGTCTTGGAAGACACTGATTTTGATGATGATGAGGGATCCTCCAAATCGCCACTTGACAATGTCTCCTTTGGAGACATCCTGGAGCTCTTGAAACAGAGAGATCTTTGGTTTTCCGAGACCCCTTCCATGAAGAATTGGTGTTCTGGAGGCTTTTGGGTCTGGCCCATCTACTTTGTGGGGGACCCCCACCAGCTGCTGAGCTCATTGACTGAGAATCCTGGTGGGAGTAGGAGTCTGACATTGTTGATACCTTAGAGTCCAGATAAGACTCTTGCCCCCCACCTGCCATTGACCGTGTGCACTGGAGCAAGGGAGTTACTGTTGATGCCATGGTTGTGGCTGCATCTACAAGAAAGGAACTAGCAGAGCAGTGTTCTTTGCCCATCCCCTTAATAGGGAATCTAGGTCTTTGGAGAGATTTGGCAAGTGTTTATGCTTCAGTGACCTTTGTCCTAGGTTGTTGAATTACCTGGCACACTTAAGACTGCAAAGGGATTTGATCAAGGAGCTTAAATCTCTTTCTCGGTCCATGTCCTCAGAGGATAGGAACAATTTCATCACAGCTGGCCACCCTCCTGTCCATCTTAAATGTACTCATGAAGTTGATCTCCCATGCTGTGTAAGGTAACTCACGGGCAGTAGGTTTGGGTGTAGCAATCTGGAGACATGTCTGCATGTGCATATGCCATTTAAGGCTTCTTTCATCGGTGCGCCCTTTGACTGATTTTTTTTTTTTTTTTTGGTCCTAAGGTAAAAAAAATAACACTTTACAGGTGTGAACAAGATGGAAATGCCAGTCTGCCATTGGTGTAATTTTTTTACATCTCAAAGGCCCTTTTCTAGGAACCAGTGAGGTGGAAGAAAGATGTCCTTTAAGAAGTTCCCAGGGTCTGTTCCAGGATTCACATGCAGATAGGTCCCCCAGAAGCAGAGGGGGTGGGACTTGAATGGAAGACACCAGCTTCACAGCAGAGGTGTGGTGCACAGAACCTGGGCTATAGAAATTATTTTTCAGATGGGCTTTATCAGCTTTAATGAAAGGAGGCCTGACTGTGTTATTCTCTGGAGACATTTCGGGGTTGTTTATCTCTGCACTAGAGAGCCTGGTTAGCTATCACAAAAGATTTGTGGATGCAGAGGATAAAATTCTGAGGTTATACCATACCATTTTCTATAGCATCTCCCACTCTTCTGAAGAAAACGCCCAGTGTTCCACCTAGTCAGAGGTAAGCAGCCTCTCTAGAAATAAAAACTCTGCTAGAAATAGTCATCCAAGAGGTCCCCCAGACCAGAGGTAGTCCAGAATTTACTCAAGATTCTTCTTAATGCCAAAAAAGACAGGAGACTTCAGATCAGTTTTGGCTCTCAGAAAGTTAAATCAGTTTTTTCAGTATACAAAGTTTCAGATGGTCATGGTTCAGTCCATTTTGCCTCTGCTGCAAAAGGATGATTTGATGGGCTTGATAGGTCTTCAGGATGCATATATCACATCAAATATAAGAGGCACTCCAGGAGAACTTTGCTTCTGGCTGGAAGCTGATCATTACCAGTTCAGAATACTTTGGTTTGGCCCTTTGGTCTCACCACAGTATCCAGGGTGTTGATCAAATGCATGGCAGAGTGGTCGCATCTCACTTGAGACTGCTGGGATTCTGGGTGTTTTTCTTTATCTAGACGACTGGCTCCTTACTGCTTCAACCATGTATCAAATAATATAGGCAAGGGGACTACTTGCTCCAGTTATGTTCACATCTGGGAATAACTGTCAATTACAACAGCACAAATCAACCCAGCACAGAGTCTGGAGTTCATAGGGCCACATTTGAACAGTGTCAGCATCTTTTCCCTCTACTCAAACACTCTACAGTCCCAAGTAAAGAAGGTGATCCAGAATTCTTCTCTTCCCACCTGATTCTATTGGCTTTGGGTTCCATGGCAACGGCTATCGCCCTCATTCCACTGGCCAGGTTCCATATGAGGATCCTTTAATTTACTCTCTCAACTCAGTGGTCCATTTCCCAACATCCATTATTCATGCCAATCAGGATCATGCAAACAAGTAAAAGGTATTTTGTATGTTGTATTCATTCAAATCAGCTCCACAAAGGAAGTCCCTTTGTTCTTCCCCTTTCTAAGGCCACTGTGACCACCAATACTTCCCAGCTCAGGTGGGTGTGTTCTGTTTGGGAAGAACAGTTCAAGGTATGTGGTCTATCATCTATATCAAGATGCATACCAATATCCTGGAGATGAGAGCTGTCGTCTTAGCGTTGCAGACCTTTCAAGGTGCTCTCCCTTTTGGGACAATTGCTATTCAAATGGACAATGTCAGTAGTGTGGTACATTAACAAGGGGGAACCAGATCTTACCCTCTCTGTCAAACTGAGTCTGAGTCTGGCCGTGGCTTATCTCTTCCAATAATTTTCTAATAGCAATGCAAATCCCAGGGAAATCTGAAGTGATTGCAGACAAACTAAGGTCTATTCTGATGCCTCATGAGCAGTATCTAAATGTCAACATGAGGGGGAGAATTTTCCATCAGTGGGGGCCAGTCATGCTGCAATCTTTTTGCCTCTCATCTCAACAAGTGCAGTAGGTTCTTTGCTTTGATCCCTTCATCGGGGGAGTTGAAGAGATGCTCTAGTTCACCACTGGCCGTCTGGACTTGTGTATGCTTTTCTACACTTGCCACCAATTCCCAAATTTATTCAGAAAGCAGATTGGTTGAAGAGCTCAGTTATCCTCATTTCTCCTTTTTGGCCTCATCAGATTTGGTTCCAGTGTCTTTGACCTCATCATCTACATCCGCTATCTGTTCTGAATCTAACCCCAGATCTCCTGTCTCACCTGATAAGCATGGCTCATCCAGACTTAACAGGCCTCAAACTGACCACGTGATTTCTCCAATTCTAATTGTTAGATGACCCATGCTCTCTTCCCTGGTCTGTCATATTTTGTTATCTTCCCCTGAAAGCTTCTACTAGAAAGATACATGAGTAGATGGAAAAGGTTTGTGTTTTGCCCCATTAGCAGAGACCTGGATTTTTTTTTTTTTCAGGCTTTGTACCAGCAATCCCTGAATTCTTGGCTTCAGTCTTTAAAGAAGGGGCTAGTTTTTCAACTATTAGATTTCAGTTGGCTGCCATTTCTGATTTCCATATGGGTGAAATAATTTTACATTAGCCTTTACTAAACTATGCAAGGTATTTCTCAATGGAACTTTTTTGCTTAGGCCTCCATTAAAAGATCTTACTCCACCTTGGGATTTAAATTTAATACTTCAAATTTAATACTTCAGGCCTTAACTCAGTCTCCCTTTGAATCTTCATTCAAAAATGACCTGGAATTTCTCTCTTGGAGAACCATTTTTCTTGTGGCTATTACGTTCGCTAGAAGAGTATCTGAACTCCAGGCTCTCTTCAAAACCTTAACTGATTTTTTCACAAAGACAGGGTGTCACTGCAAACTAATCCACCTTTTTGTTAAATTTAAGGTAGCTTCTGAGTCTAATATCAACCAGGCCATTAATCTCCCAGTTTTCTTTACAAATTTCAGAGACAAAGGAGACGACATTTTACATCTGTTGGATGTGCATAGACAACAGCCAAAGATCTGATCAGTTATTGGTTTCTTTTTCTCCTACCAAACTAGGCAATCTAGTTTCTAAAGTTACATTGGCCAAATGGTTGACTGAATGTGTAAACTTTGGCTATGGTAAATTGTGTTTATCTTGACCAAAACCTTCTAGGGCCCACTCCATGATATCTGTAGCAGTTTCTTCAGCTTTTTGGGTTTTTTGGTCTTTAGCATCTTTTCAAGATATTTGAGCACCTCCAATATGGGCTAATTGCAATGTAATTCCTCTTTACAAGTTTGATTTGATTTCCAGAAACAGGGCAGCATTTGATTTTAAGGGCCTACAAGGATTGTAGTAGTTGGGGGAATGTCTAATCAGCTAAGGAATGAATGAATGAAAATGACATCAGATTAAAAAGTTAGATACTCACTATAATGTTAGGTCTGTTTACCATTTTTATACTTCCTCAACTTACCATCCACTTACAACCCTCCTTTTGTGCGTTTCTGAAGAGATCTAAGAGTTGTATAGAACCTGTGCTCTTTGGGCTCCAGCTTCCCTCTTTCTGGTCTACCACTACCTTTTTCCTATTATTGGTTGCCCTTGTACATCTATGGGCAGCAAAGTTGATCTGAGAGATGTTAGGTTGGTGGGGCATTATGGGTAAATGGAGGAGCTTGAGAGTTATAGGATCTTATGTTATGAAAGAAGGGGTTTAGTCGAATCCAAGTCTGTGATCTGAATCCATCAGTTAAGGAAGAATGAAACTGGATATCATAGAATGCTATGGTGAGTACCAGATGGCATAATGGTTAAGGTCTTCACCTCCCATGCACAAGATTTTATCCTGACCTCCGACCAATTCCTGTTTGGAGTTTGCACATTCTCCCTGTGTCTCTGTGGGGTTTCTCCCATGTCCAAAAAACATGTTGAGTGCTTCCATCTCAAGCTCTTCAGTGAATGGAGCTGTGGGCAGTAGCACAGACTCCATATGGTGCCCTATAGGGGGAAGAGTTGTATAGATCATCTTCTTTGGGCATCTATTGTGGTGCGCAGTATCCTCAAGATAGAACACTGATCACATACTGCGCACTATGGCAGGGCTAGCCACTTGATGTAAAATATGGCTGTATAGGTGATTCAGTCAAGTTGATTTAATGTTAATAAAATGAGCATGGGTAGTTACCGGTGATAAGTGGGTTGAAGACCTGGCCTATGCTGCCCTATGCCAGAGACCCTTGCTAACTGTGGGAGGGTTATATATGCCCCTAATGGCCAGTGTGTGCCCCCCATAAAGCCTAGCAGCCCTGGATTCAATAAGCTGTGTTGGCCAGACGTTGTCTAGTTGCCCAGCCTGAGTTAACTGGGATAACTCTGCGAAAGCTGGATGTAAAACCAACCAACCTGCCCATGTAGGTTCACTGACTGGATGCAGCTTGGAAGTGGATGACATGATACGGAGGAGGCTGGACATCCTATGTATCCAAGAGATGAGATGGAGAGGCAGTGCAGCAAAGCAACTTAGCCTGGGATCCAGACTCTACTACTCATGAGGGAGACAGGCTAGAAATGATGTTAGGAATTGTGGTGAGAGAGATGCTTCAGAAGCAGTGAAGGATATCATCAGAATTAATCCAGACTCATGGCAATCTGTGTAATGATAGGGCAGTATTCATAATCCCAGCCTATGCCCCACAAAATGGTTGTGATAGTGAGGATAAGAGTGCATTCAGACAGCAATTGCAGGACCTACTAGATAAAGCAGGACAACATGAATTGGTGTTGAAAATGGGTGACTTTAATGCATATATCGTGTCAGACAGGCTATGAAGACTGCCTGGGTCCACATGGGTGGGGCAACAGGAATAAAAGACATTCTAGACTACTTTCTTGACAAATGGCTTGATAATAGCAAACACATGGTTCAGAAAGAGAGACCATCACAAGATCACATAAGAGTAGCCAACATGCAACTTAGGTAGACTTCGTAGTAAGGAAAAGTCACTGGGGTAGAATCCGTGATTGATAAGTCATTCCCAGTAAAAGTCTGCCCACAGCATAAATTATTAGTTGCCACAATTGGCTGCAAGCAGTGGTCAGAGAAGGCTCTAAGGTCAACAGAGACCAGGCTGAAGACCTGGAAGTTGACTGGACAGAAAATACAACAGTTCAAGGAATTCCTTGGGGCTCTGGCACCCCAAGAAGAGGAGGAAATTGGTGGAGTTGAACCAGAATGGCAGCGCCTAAAAACAGCATGTGTTAGAACTTCAGAAAAGATATGTGGCCGTGCCAGGTATGGAAATAAAGTGCATAAGGAAAGTTGGTGCTGGATTGCAGATGTCCAGGAAGTCTTCAAAAGAAAGGAGTGCAGGAAGAAGTGGGAGATGGAAAAGACTGACCAAGCTAGGAAGGACTACTGGTTGGCTAACAAAGAAGCTAAGAAAGAAGTTGCAAAGAATAGGGCATCAGAGGCACTCTAACGACTTCTGGAAAGTGACTCAGTAAGTGGCACACAGAAACTATATTAGTTTGCAAGGCAAAGATAGAAAGATAAAGACGATAGTCAGACAGCCTTCATAAGGGATGCCAGCAATAACCTGGCCACCAGTCCACAGGACATCAAAGGCAGATGAAAGGAGTATTTCTAGCAGTTTCTGAATGGAAGAAAACCCCACAGAAGCTGTACTGCCCCAGAAACAGCATGTGATGAGAGAAGAGGTGGCCGCAGTAGTAGTGAGAAGAGGTGGCTGCAGTAGTAGTAAGAACAGCACTAAGGAAGATGAAGTCAGGTAAACCAACAGGCTCAGATGAGGTCACAGCAGATATGATAAAGATGCTGGGTGAGAGGGGAGAAATGGCTCCTGAGGGTACTAATATCCGTATGGAGAGAGAGGCATATCCCAGATGACTGGAGAATAAACATACTCGTGCCAGTGTACAAGAACAAAGGGGACATCCACAACTGTGGGTAGTATAGAGGCATCAAACTCCTACCACATTGCATGAAAGTTCTGGAGATGGTGATTCATAAATGGATACGTAGAGTAGTAGCATATAACATGAGAGATGAGCAGTTAGGATTCAGATCAGGATGCAGCACAATTAACCCAGTGTTTGCAGTGCGACAGATGCTTGATAAGAAGCTAGAGATGAGGAGAGATTGCAGCTGGGAATTCCTAGACTTAAGAGCATATGACAAGGTCCCAAGAAAGCTGATCTGGGCAGTACTGTGGTGGTTTGAAGTCCCAGAAACATTGGTAGGATTAGTGCAGGCTATGTACGCGAGCCCCAATGACTCAGGTACGCTGTTCGCCCTCACAGAGGGGTTCCCAATGGGAATGGGTGTACACCAGGGTTCAGCTCTGAGCCCATTGCTTTTCATACCGGTGATGATCTGTCCCCTCCACCTGTTTAATGTAGTGCAACAAAGTTGCTGTATGCAGATGATGTGGTGTTACAGGCAGACTCTGAGCTAGAACTTCAGCAAAGGATAGGAAAATAGAATGCAAAACTGAACATGTGTGGTCAGACTAAGCACAGATAAGACTGTGGTAATGGCAACAAATTGGGGAAATGAGAAGAAGCTGAAAATAGAGATAGAGGGGAAGATAGTGGAACAGGTAAACTGCTTCAAGTATCTGTGAGGGGTGGTTGAGATGGGCAGTCTGAAGAGGTCAAAGCTAAAATCAGAGGGGCTGAAGCCAACTGGCATAGAGTATCAGGTGTAGTCTGACAGAAGAATGCCAAAGAAGCTGAAAAGTAAGGTGCACAAGATAGTGGTGCGACCAGCACTACTGTATGGTACAGAAACCTGGGCAGTAAAGGCAGAACCAGTCGAAGCTAGAGGTGATGGAAATTAAGTGCTTCGAGAGGGGTGGTTGGATGCACACTGGAACAGATGAAGAAATGAGGAAACGAGCAGAAGCCAAAGTAACTCCAATGGCAGAAAAGATCAAAGCGAACAGATGACAATGGTTTGGACACATTTGCAGAAAAGCATAAGACAATCTGGTGAGGATTTGGGACAGATAGGAAGAAGGTAAGAGGAAGCGAGGACGTCCAGCCAAGAGGTGTATGGATTGTGTGAAAAGATCTGCTACGGTCAGGCTTGAGTGTAAGGCAGGAAAGTGGGACTGAGTTGGAGACCTCATGTAGAAAAGATGATGATTCATGGAATCCATAGAAAAGGCAGGAGATGCAGATAAATGTAGGTTTTGCAGTGAAGAACAAGAAACGGTGATGCATCTTGTTGCAGGGTGTAATACACTCATGGTTGAAAGTTTGTATACTGAGCGACAACATGGCAATGTTATGCTGGAGAAGTTGTAAATACTGTAGCATAGAGGCAGGTAAGAGACACTGGGAACATTAACTGCAAAAGATTGTTGAAAGTGAAATGATTACATGGAGTCACCCCATACCAATAGGTAAGAAGGTAGAAGGAAATGTACCAGATATTGTAGCAAGAGAAAAAGACAGCTAGAGCTTTGATTATTGAAACTGCAGTACCCAGTGACTACAGTGTCTTACAAACTGAAATACAGAAGTCTTGTAAAATATCAGGACTTCTAAACAGAAATTAGAGCAATGTGGAATAAAGATACACATGACAAGTTTGTAGTAGAAGCAACTGGGTTAATCAGAAATAATAAAGCTTATCTAAATATGCTACCAACAAAAGTAACCCCTTTATGAACTACAAAAAGAGGCAATTCTCAGCACCCACAATGTACCCAGAAGAGCACTTGTAAAAAAAAATGTCGAAGAGTAAAGCAAAACTGATTTTGTTAACTTTAATTATGCCCTGACTTTGGAATGGAGTCCGTTCTCATCAAGATATGTAAAGAACTAAACATTTGGAGAAATTAAACCAATATTGGCATAGCAGGCTATAATTTTAAGTCACCGAGAAATTGTATGCATATAATTACTTAACTTTCTTTTTCTGAATCTGCCATTTGTCTGTTTTTTTACTTAAAAACTCCGATGCTGAATTTTTTATTCCGTTTTGTCATGTGATAATTTGCTTCTGCAAGTACACTCTACACATTTACATCTTTCTGTATGCAAAGACTGTACTGAAGTGTCATTTACATTGAACAGAACTTTTTTTGTTAAAGTCCTCTCAGTAAATGGGCTTTATGTAGATGGTGGCTAAACTGGTTACAGAACAAACTATTAATAGATGCATGCAAAAACTTTATCCTGTCAAAAGAGACTGGAACCATACGAGTTACAGCATCTAGGCAGCTTTCATGTATGTCACTGACAGTTTTATGTAGCAGTGATACAAATTTCTCATAGGAGTAGCTTTCTTGATTTAGTTTATCATCCTTTTGCAGAAACTCTGTAATTGGATCTTCCGAATGACATGAGTTTACTGCACACACTAATCATTTAGGGGGTGCATTAACAGTCCTCCTGCACACAATGTTCATTTCCTTGCTATCTCACACGGCTCTAACTGATATTTTTTTCTCTGTTAATGACCTGAATTTTTCATAAATGGTATGAGGGCAGAATTTTACTCCTCATTCTGGGTCATCATCAACAAAATGTCATAGGATCGTAGGAGATTACTAGGCTACCGACCCAGAGGTAATTTTAAGCCTTACCATTTCATCACAATGTAACATAGAAATGCTAGTCGATTGCATTTAGTGATGACTGCCCATGTCCAGGAGAGTTGTGGGGTCTCACTGGTAAGAATTTATGGTGCCCCATCCACTCATCCAGGTTCCTCTTGAACGGTGTCAGAGGTTTTCTGTTTCACATGAATTTGGTAGCCTGTACCAAAGAAGTGGCAGTCACTGGGAAATCTGTCCCTCCAGCATATCCTATTTGTTGCAGGCTGTATTTAGGTCCTTGGAATGGGTAGCCCTAATCCCAGTTTATTTACGGATAAACAGCAAGTTATTAGGTTTGGGTGTTGGATTGCTCTGTAGGCCAGGCATACATCTCCCCTAAGAAAACTATACGATATGGAGTACAGTGAGAGGGACTTCAGTCAGTCTGTGTAAGGCATATGCTGGACCCCCTTGATGATCTTTGTTAGAAACATCTGAGGTCTCTCTAAATGCTGCAGGTGCTTGGTACAGTACATGCAAAACTGTGTGTTGCACTTAATTGTGGTCCGGATAAGTGCTCTTGAGGCAATGCCTTTACTAATCAACTGTGCAATGTAGAAAGCTTGACTTACTGCAGTAGATACGTGGTGGTCGAAGCAAAGGTTGCAGTCTGCTTGTGTTCCCAGGTCCCTTACCACTTCATGGGTACTTCAGATATTGTTGATTTGATATTGTGAGGGGGACATTGTGCCAAAGGGAATGATGCACTTTTTTGCATTCAGTTTGAGACTGTGACTAAGACACCAGTAATTGGTCTAAGTGAGACCCTCCTTGAGTATACTGACATTATTTAGAGATTCAGTGATTGCACCTAGTTTGCAGTTGTCTGCAAACTTGGGCAGCCACAGCCACTTACTTTTGGTCTGAAATTCTGAGAAGTAAACAGTTGGGGGCCCAGCACTGACCCCTCTGGCACCCCACTGGTTGCAGGTCTGCTGGTTGATGTGTAGACACTCACTTTGTTAGAGTGTCTGGTTTGTGAGCCAGTTGGCAACCCATCTTACAACAAAGGGGTGTACAGTCAGTTTAGGTTTATCAGTAATGCTTGAATGTGGGACTGTGTTGAAAGCCTTTGCTGGATCGAGGTATGCGTTGTGCACAG
Organism: Protopterus annectens; assembly: GCF_019279795.1. NCBI lineage: Eukaryota > Metazoa > Chordata > Ceratodontiformes > Protopteridae > Protopterus > Protopterus annectens. The sequence goes on from NC_056750.1 coordinate 716,831,036, forward strand.
ATTTGGCATCTTCATTGGTCTTGGTGACACAACAGGCATAATCTGACCTTCATGAAGCTGAATTGTGTAGGATCCAGAGTTTGGAGGTCACCTACATCTTCATTTATGAGGTCTATAATATGTTCCTTGGCCTTGCATATGAGGTCGGATAGGCTTATGGATTTGTAAATCTCTACGTCTGTTGCTACGCCACCTTTGTGGAGGGTAATAACTGTTACTGTTCTCCATTACGCAGAAGCAAGCCTGTGGTTTGGCTATGATTGAAAAGGGTACTTAGTGGTGATGCTAGTTCATGTTTTAGCCTGTTTAGAACAGAGCCTGTGATGTCATCTGGTCCCATAGTGGCTTTTTTTTTGGCGAGGACAATGCTCTGAAGACCTGCTCTTCAGATACATAGGGTAGGGGTGGGGGGTTTGGGGGAAGGTTTGTTTTAAGTTAGGAGGGGATAAGGGAGGGGATAAGGGAGTGAAATTTTCACCAAACCTATCCTTTAGCAGGTTTGCTATCTCTGTAGTGTCAGTGTGTGTGATACCATTGGCCACTAGTGGTACGCATGCTTGGGTTCTACCCTTTAGGTTATGTACGTAGCTGTAAAATTCCTATGGTAATCCTTAGCTGTACTTGCTAAGTTTCTCTCAAATGAGCCCTTGGAGGATTTGACGAGTTGTCTTACTTGCCTGTTGAAGCAGAATAGGGTGCTTTTCCATTGTTTGAGCCTTGCCTGTGTGTTCTTGGATAGCAGCTGTTTGCATTTATTGTCAAGTTTGATGATGCTGGATGGCCCACCATTGCAGCTTGTTTTTACTTGGGGCTGTGGCCTTGATACTTATACAGCAGAGTTTATACACTTACGCAAGTGATTGGTACAGGGCTTTAGTGTAAGCTTCAGTGTAGTTAGCACTTCCATCTTGGGGTGGGGCTTGTAATGCAATTATACCTTCATCTAGGAGGGTATAGTTTGCCTTGGTGAAGTTCTTTAGTCTGATTTCACCCTTTGTGAGTTCTGGTGAAGGTGACTGATTTGTGGTTAGTTTTAAATGAGGGTCCAACATTTGCGGCAGTGCATCTGTTTGACATGCTAGTGAGGACCAGATTCAGAATTGTTGCCCTTGTTGAGGTATGGACAATTTGTTCCAGGCTATTTGAATTAATGAAGTCAAACTTTTGCACTAGTGAGTTAGGGCTAGCATAGGTTTACCAGTTGATGGTGATGTAATTAAAATCCCCCATAACCGGTGTGTTCATGGTCAAATAGGCTTCATGAGCATTGTGACTCATGGAGGGAGAGCTATAACTGGCTATAACCTGAATGGGAATATTACCCTTGTAACTTGCACCAACTCCATGGAGTTGTCCAGTCTAAATAGACGGGAGGTGAATTTATCTCTAATATAGATTGAAAGGGTTCCTATTAGAACAACGAAAATGCATTTTGTTGAATGTTTTCGTTGATACCTAAAGAGCGGACAGGCAAAACAGGAAGCAGCTGCTCAGCGAATTCTTTCCCTAGGAAAGAAGTCACTTGATCGCTTCGTTACTTTGCCATGTTCTGCACTGTAGTGTGGTCTCAGATTCCCTAATCTGGTTGGTATAGCTTCCAAAAGTAAATGTGCAACAGTTACTGATCTTAGGGTTAGGGTGCGGGTTAAGGTAAGTGCATATGTTTTAAAATGTTTACTTTCTTTATTTTGCGGTAGATGTATGGTTGAGTTAAGTCCATATGTGTTGTCAGCTGTTTACTTTTTTGGGGGAGGTAGAATTAGGGTTAAGGTGTGAGTGTTTCGACCTGTTTACTGTTTTCTTTTGTTTTTGGTTGGAACAGTGATCTCTTTCCCTAGGAAAGAAATCGTTGTTCTGAGTTGTTTGACATTTTCAGCTTTCGCTGAAATAGGGTCAATTTAAACATCATTCACTGTTTTAAGCATTCAGTGTTATAATATAGACCTGATTGAAACACTGCATGCTTTGGTTTTCACGTGTTTATTTTGCAGTCTGAAGGTGTGGAAGTGAGGTCTTGAATCAGGTTTCTGTGACCGCACAGACCCCTACATCTTCTAGTGACAGAAGTGCTTCAAAGGAGTGCTGTTTTGGTTTAAGCTCCAAGCATTTAGCAGCATAACCCTTGTTTTGTTCTGATTGATTCATTTCATGTCGGTAATGTTGTTTTCGAGACCTTGCCTAAAAAAGGCACTATGGGGAGGCAAGAGTCTTGGCCAGAAGCCTGGAAGTGCCCAGTGCAAATCATCTCTAGCAAAGCAGCAAGGTTTGTTGACCATGGTTTCCCAGGCTGATGGGAACTGGATCCTGTTAGAATAACACCAGAAACTGAGCCAATTATTGAAATAGACCCTTTTGTGTTTATACTGTGGCATCTTTCTAGGTTAGGGTAGTATGCTGCTCAAGGCTAGGGGACATGCCTTCCTGGGGCACATACTCTGTGATCTCAACCATGTCTCTCTTCATATAGTCCAGTGAGGTACCTCCCAAGTCTCTCCTGAACAGGAGATTAACCACAATTTCCTTTAGGTATTTGACTACAAGATAAGCAAGTTGACTGGTGGGAAAATGTGTGTTTATATAGTCTAACAGAGGTCACCTAGACTTACATCAGGGCTCTTTACCTCTGCACCGTATACTAAAGTACAATGGTGCAGAGGTAAAGAGCCCTGATGTCAGTCTAGGTGACCTCTGTTAGACTAGTGAGCTTAGCTCCTGTACTGGAGGAAGAGAAGGGGGCCATAAGTATGGATATCTTGCTCTACTTGCAAAACATCAGGTAAATTGGCTTGTAAAGTATCAAGGGCTTTCTCCTCAGATTGCACTTTAATTTTAAAGGCTGCAAGGAGCAAACCTGAGTAATACACTTGCCTTTCTGTTTATAGCACTTTTTCTTTTAACTTTCCAGTCAAGTAAGAAGGGACGTTTGTATTCCTACTTTGAAGCCCATATACTTCCCTATATGCTTTCATGCATTGAGTGCTTGTCTTGCAGGCATGCAGTGACCTCAATAGGTGGTATGACCGTTGGGTGGGAATGATTCCAAAGATTATCGTTTTATTGCCCTAATGATGTACTTTCATGTTCAAGAGTGCCTTACTACTGGATGCTGGAATAGGAGATATTACTTGTGCAACCTAAACTTGGAGATTAAAGAGGCAGAATCCTCACTTAAGAGGTACATCAGATACTTTCTCCCCCCCCACAGGTAATGTGTTTACAAATATTTGAGATTTATCAATTGCGTAGACTGTAGACCAACAGTTTGACCATTTTTGGCAGTCATATATTTCTGGTTCATTACGGTTTCATGACTCCTGAAATTTCTGCTTCATGTCATTACAAATATGAATGCTACAGCCTTTTTGTATGCTGTGCATGAACAATATATAATGAACAGATTTGCTGACCTTTTTTGTAGGTCAGAAAGGAAATTTTGTGGCATTTTCTCCACTCGTTCTCAGGATTTCGTGATTCTCGTTAAAGAAAATGAAGCAATTCAGATTAGAGGAAGCGAGTGCTCTGAGACTCTGAAAAGTTCTCAGAGATTGATACCACTATTAAATTTGCCGTTCTGTAGTACTTTAGAGTCACCTCTAATCTTTGAACAGCAAGATACATTGTGAAGCAGGCTCCGAAAAATATGGCAAATTAAATGAAGCCCTTTAAGACTGAAGGCTGGTACTGAATAACTACAAACTATTTTTCAAATCTGAAGTATGAAGAGTTCAGGAACTCCATAGATTTGATGACTGACAACATTACCATCTTCAAAAAGGGATACAACTAGCTATGGTGTCGGCTAAGTATCTGAACATGTTTTTTTATTCAGTAATTTTGCTTACAAGAATGCAAGCTCATTTTGAGGGGCTTTCAGATATGATCCAGTCATACATAATAAAGGATGAGACCATCCTAGTTTATGTATATAGCACACCTGCAGGTGTAGCTGAAGAGATATGGGTTCCTTCCTACCTGACTCCGGTGACACCCCTATTAGGTCCAACACACCAAGGTGGCAAGAGGGACAGATTTTATTCTAGGTGGCACATCTAGTTTAAAAAGTCAGTAGCACAACCATAAACAAATTCATTTCAACAGTGCACTTGTTAGCAATAAGGTAAGGTGAGAAAATGCATGTAGTGAAAACATACATTCACCCTCTTCCCTAGAACTCAACAGAAGAAGGTCTTTACATTCAAACATGCACAAAGAAGGCAATATCAATGAGCAGTAAAGCTTTATAATGCAGCAATACAAACATGGGGGAAAAATGCAATGTCATTAAGCAATAAAAGAATGCAAGGTCATTCAGCAGTACTAACACCCTCTACCCTCTTTTGATAAATTCTAAACAGAAACTATAACACTCTGTTATACCTTGTTCACTGGCCAGTGACTACTTATAGTCTTGCTGCCAGCATGATGGGGCCCAAGTTGGAGCTCATACGGATCCCAGTAATTTGTAATCCACAAAGAATTAAAGGGGGGGCACAATCTTATAAAAATATAAAATGGCTGCCAGAGCCTCTCACCACTCCATCGAGAATATCCTAGTGACCAGGTGCCGTGGTCCTAGTGATCAGGCCCCATGGTTCCTCTGAGAAATGTAGAAAATCACTTACCCCAACTCTGGTAATCATCTATGGCTTCTCTGTACAAGGCCCAAGGGAACTCCTTTTCTTGCTGAATCATAGCAGGCGTGGAACTACTGGTTTCAGACTTCTCTCCTGATTCCACAACATACCATATCCAGGATTTCAGCAAGAGACAGACACAATCGGCTACTTTACTTCCCTGTTCCAAAACACTACAAAAGAAAATCCAGTCATGCTGCAAGGCCCTTTTTCCTTCCGCTACGTGTTTCAATCTTCCCTCTTTCAGCTAGTGTTCTAGAATCCCATTTCACTTTCAAAATTGTCTTTTATATTCCTGAAAAGGAGCTGCACCTTGTGGTGTAATGGAAAATTAGTCTATTACTTCTACATGAAATACAGTGGGAACTACACTCTCCCACCACTTGAAAATCTTGGGTCCCCCCAAGTCAAAGGTAGATGAGCAGAAAATATTTACAAATACTAACGCACCATCAACTGAACAATATTTTTGCATTCAAAAGTTACATTCCACCAAGGGTAATAAGCCTTATACTTGGGATGGGGTGTCACCACTGGAGTAGGAGGCATAGGGATTATGAGTGCAGACCCTCCGATGAGCTGTGGTCACAGGTTCCTGTGTACTATGTCCCAAACTGTTATAGGCAAGTCTCTGTGGGGCCCGAATCAGTCTTTGCAGTTTAGGTTTGGAAGAGCCCACTAAGGAATTTTGCTCTGAAGGTTGGTGTCTTGCATCACATTCAATGCCTACTACTTTAGTAGGTGTATTGTCTACTTCTAAGATCTACTCTTGTACAACTTCGCTTTCTTTTCCCATAACGGTATGACTGTCCTCAGCACTATTTTCTGAAGTTTGCATAGCAGGGCCTCCATCAGTGTCAGGTTCTGCAAGAGGCACAGAAACATTACTTAGTCTATTGTTAGGTCTGGGCTGCTCAAAATGACAAGGAACGAATTCCTGTGTGTTTACGCTGAGATTACTGCCCACGGGGTCTGAACATCCTCATAAAAAAACCCACTGAAACCCCAGTCATCACTGTCCTCCTCTCCATCAGGAGGGAAGCATAGGCTCTTGAATATTGGAAAGGATAGTTCCTCTCCATCTTAGCCTTCTGGATTGCCTTGAGTTAGGCTTCCGCTGAGCCGTTCTGGATTCATGAGCCTCACTGATTTTGCCAAAGGCATTAAGTTGTTTCGGTGCCAGGTTTTTATTGGTCCTTCTTTCCCCTCAGCGCAAACTTGGTAGACAGGGATATTGGGTAGCTGAGAACAAATTATGTAAATCTCAGATCCCCAGTGCTCAGCTAGTTTATGCTTTCCTTCTAGTCCCAAATTTCTCCTAATAACTCTGTCCCCTGGTTGCAAGTCATGCATTTTTACTTTTTTGTCATAGTGAGCCTTATTTCTCTGTCTTTCTCCTGTAGCTTTTTCAGCAAGCTCATAAGCCTGTCTGAGGTTCTTCTGGAGTCTCTCCACATAACTGCCAGTGAGATCGCACTGGTGAATCTTCAGCTGTGTGGTGAATCATCCGCTGTGACTCCAAAGGTGAAGTCAAGAGGAAGACTAGCTTCTCTTCCAAACATTAGGAAGTATTTCAAACTGAAATTATAGTTGCATAGAACTGCCATCCAACTGTGGCCAGTAGCATCTAGCTTTGCAGTGGTCTGGATATATGTTGGAGGATTGTTAGTCTGCACTTCAAATTCAGCCCAATACAGATAGTCATGCAGCTTGTCCACTACTGCCCACTTTAAGGCAAGGAATTTCAACTTTTGTGCAGGGTAGTTTTTCTGTGGGGGATAAACTCTGACTGATAAAAGCCACAGGTCTCAGCTTCTTGTCATACTCCTGGTAAAGGACTTCTCTTAAGCCGTCCCTGCTAGCATCCACATGTAAAATGTATGGCTTTGTTGAGTCAGCATATGCCAGCAAAAGGGCATGTGTGAGGCAGTACTTAAGCTGTTCAAATGACACGTCACAGGAGCCCACAACCTCAGTCCCTTAGGCTTTTTCACAAGGATATCTTCATGAAAAAGCCTGTTTCATCTACTTGCTCATCATTTTGGAGCAAATGATTGAGGGGGTCTTGCTATCTTTGAAAATCCTTCCACAAACCTTCTATGGTAACTGCAGAACCCCAGGAAAGATCACAGCTCTGTAATAGTTTTGGGTCTGGGCCAGGATGTCGTCGCTTCAACTTTGCTGAGTTCTGTGGATATTCCATTTGCAGACACTACATGTCCCACGTAGGTCACTGAAGGTTGGAAGAACTTGCATTTGTCCAGTGGCAACTTCAGGCCTTCCTTCTCAATCCTGTCCAAGACCTTCATCAGTCTTTCTTTGTGCTCCTGTAGGGTCCAACCAAAGACAATGATGTCATCCAGGTAGACTTAGACTTCCAGGAGATGCACGTCTCCAACTGTTCTTTCCATGATTCCCTGGAAAGTTGCCGGTGCATTTGATAAACCTTGAGGTAAGCGATCAAACTCAAAAAAATCCCAAAGGGATGATGAAAGCAGTCTTCTCTTTATCTTCTGGGTGCATAGGGATTTGATAGTATCCACTCAAGTCTAGCACACTGAACCACTTACTGCCCACCAGGCAATTTAGAGCATCTTCAATCTGGTGAGTTGTGTACTGGTCTGGAATGGCTCGCTGATTCAGAGTACGATAGTCACACGTGAGATGCTGGGACTTTGGCTGAAATGGCTTTCCAATTCAGTTCTTTACCTCAGAAGACCTAGAAGTGTGCGTAGTAGGTAGTCTCTCTCCCCTATTACAAGTGTTAGAGTGCAAAGGAGATCAGGATGCTGTCTCTTGATGTTAGATTTTATGGAGCTCTTTGTAACTGGGCACTTAGCTGTCTCCTTCACTGAGGCCCTTTTGAAGTTTCCCTGCGTTGCACTAGCCAATAATAGTTTGTTCACTCTTTTCAAGTTCTTTGCATTAGGACACTCGCTTTATATGCCCTGCATCTCCACAGTGAAAACAAAATCCAGTAGGAACTCTGAAAATTGGCTGATTCAGTTGTTCCCTGAGTCCTTTCATGGAGGTTTTAGCTGATGTATTCCTTCTTTCAGCTAAAATTACCACAGCTTTCTGCAATTCTGCAACTGTCTTGGTGACTTGGGCTATGGCATTGTTCAGGGAAGACACCTGCATCTGCAATTGTGACACCTCTACATTGCGGACACTCCTGGCCACGACTCCTGTTTGAGTAATGAGCATGGCTATAGGCTCCTGCTGGTGTTCACTCGATGTTTTAGTTGCTGTTGAACACTGAGATTTGGCTTCCAACAGGGCTTTCTCTTCCCTCACCTCTTTAACCAACTGAGAATAAGTTAGAGTCTCTACTCTATTTCTCATCCTCCATTTCCCCACAATGGGGTTCATAGCTTGAGCTCACTGTAAAATTTGTCCAATCTGTACTTGGTCAGCTACTTTTGGATCCGACCCCTTCTTTAGGATGATCTGGTGGAGCATTTTATCTAATCGTGTAATGTAATCAGTTTTTCACCAACTTCTTGGTATGTATGTTTAAACTGATACAGTAGGTCAGCTGCCCTCTGTCCTTCCAAACACATCCTGCAGTACTCCTAAATAGTCCTTGGCTGTGCAATCTTCCTTTATGCATCCTTAGGTTGCATATAGTATCCGCAGCCAAGCCCTTCAGACTTTCAGCTATCCACTGCTGAGATTCTGGGATATCCCACTCCTCTAGGGCTTGTGAAGCCTGATCTATCCAGGATTCAAAATCTTCCTCTCCCTGAGGTGTGGGTTGGTTTCCAGAAAAGAAACCCTGTTTGCGGTAGCCAAACCCAGTGAATGGCTGTGTAGGCTTAAAGGATTTTTTTACAATGCTTCCCAAAGCATTCAAACCTTCAGGTCCTGTAGTATTTATGGGCAGTGAAGTTGCAGCTTCTCGTTTAAGGTTCTGACCTACTTTTGGTAGCTTCTACAGGTATTTTCTCTGTTGCTCAGGTAGTGCAATTCTCAAGGATTACAACACTGACTGCACTCTTACCTGAAAGGTATATGCTTATACACTAAAGGATTTTTCCATTCTAATAAGGCCAAATGTGCTCTGCTTGGTAGGGTCCACAGTGCTATTCAACAAAAATCCACACCCCACAACTGGCAAAGATCCTGTGACTTGATGTATTTGCATATCTGTCCATGTGACCCCTGGCAACACCAGAACTAAGCAATGCTCTGAGCATTCTGCTGTTTGCACCACTTAGTGGCTACTTCTGGGTTCATGTTTCTGCTGGATTTGCTTTCCAGATGTACAAGGGAATAGGGTGGAGTCCAAGGCAATACAGGAAATCCCAGACGAGCTCCCAAATGTAGAGCACCCACATGTATAGCTGAAGAGATATGGGTTCCTTCCTTCCTAACTTTGGTGACACCCCTATTAGGCCCATCACACCAAGTTGGCAAGAGGGACATATTTTATTCTAGGTGACACGCATTTTAAAAAGGCAATAGCACAACCATGAACAAATTATTTCAACAGTGCACCAGTTAGCGATAAGGCAAGGTGAGAAAATGCATGCAGTGAAAACGTACATTCACCCTCTTCCCTAGAACTCAACAGAAGAAGGTCTTGACATTCATACATGCATAAAGAAGGCAATATCAATGAGCAGTAAAGCTTTATAATGCAGCAATACAAACACTGGGAAAAATGCAATGTCATTAAGTAATAAGAGTCATAATACAACAATACAGATCAGAGAAAATGCAATGTCATTGAGCAGCAAAACTTTTGAAAGCAGCAGTACTAACATGAGCAAAATGCAATGTCATTGTACAATGAGGATTTGTAGTGCCACAATACAAATATGAGGAAAATGCAATGTCAGAGCAGTAAAGATTCTTTAGGGCAGCAGTACTAACATGGCAAAATGCAATGTCATTGTACAATGAGGCTTTATAATGCAACAATACAACTATGAGGAAAATGCAATGTCCGAGTAGTAAAGATTCTTTAGGGCAGCAATACTAACATGGCAAAATGCATTATCATTGAACAATAAAGATTTATGCAATGTCATTCAGCAGTACTAACACCCTCTACCCCCTTTTGATCAGTTCTAAACAGACCAACTATAAAACACTGTATTATACCTTGTTCACTGGCCAGTGACTACTTAGTCTTGCTGCTGGCATGATGGGGCCCAAGTTGGAGCTCATATGGATCCCAGTTAATTGTAATACTCAAAACATTATTGGGGGGGACCACAATCTTATAAAAATGCAAAATGATGGCCAGTTGCGATGGTTCCTCTGATGAGAAAAGTAGAAAATCACCTACCAGAACTCTGGTAATAATCTATGGCTTCTCTGTACTAGGCCCAAGGGAACTCCTTTTCTTGCCGAATCATAGCAGGTGTGGAACTACTGGTTTTAGACTTCTCTCCTGATTCCACAACATACCAGATCCAGGATTTCAGCAAGAGACCGACACAATCTGCTACTTAACTTCCCTGTCTCAAAATGCTAGAAAAGAAAATACAGTCGTGCTGCAAGGCCCTTTTTCCCTTCAGCTACGTGTTTGTCTTCCCTCCTTCCAGAATCCCCTTTCAATTTTGAAATTGTCTTTTATATTCCTAAAAAGGAGCTCCACCTTGTGGTGGAATGGAAAGCTAGTCTCTTACTACATGAAATATAGTGGGAGTTGCATGTATACTGCTATTTGGGATCCATAAGTGATTTTATGCTCAGTATGATTTCAATGCATCAAAATGACAGCAATACAATTATTGATCAAAGCTCAATGTGCTCAGCCCATCCCCCCACATAAATGTATTGACTGCCTGACTACAGTTTATTTCTTAAACTGTGTAAGTGGACTATTCTATAAACTCTGTTGAACTACACAAAAAATATTTTAGTTTCCACATTAAATTCTCTTATTTAACGAGTGCCTTTTGGCAAGTAGTAGCATTAGAGTTTTCCAACCCAGAACCCAGTCTTACCTTTTTTGTTATTGCTTTTAAAGACCCTTTTCATTACTTTGGTCTTGTATCTCTGGCAGCATATCAGGTTGAAACTTTTGTTTGGTCCTACAACTTCCATAGTGTTTTATACCGGGGAGAATCTCTCTTGGCCAGTTAGTTGTTAAATTAGGCACAGGGTATTAACATTTTTACATAAGTTTCTCTTTCTGCTTGTGTTAGATGAAAGCACTTGCTGAATGACCTGTTTGGTGGAACATTGAAGAGGCTGATTTGTGATATTTTGTTGTTTTTGCTTTCAGTTTTTTGTTTCCGTATTTTTCTGTATACATTTGTTTGTTTTATTGGGTAATTCCTTGTGTAAATATTTCAGTTTTCTACTTGCTAGTTATTATGCATGCACACACATTATGATTTTGCTATTGTAATCATGCTTCCTGGGTCCCGAAATCCTTGGATTTCATTTTCCTCTACTACAGTATTGCATTTTAAGACATTTCAGTAACGGCAAAGGCACACTAACAGAAATTACACTTCTAATAATTAAAACATTACGTCTGCCATTTTTTCACCTTACTGCACTGTCCATGGTAAATTCATACTGTACCTCAGGGGAAGCTACAGCTCTTGCCAGAATCTTTTTTTTTTTTTTTTTATTTTCTCCTTTTTTGATAGTCTTGTGCCTACATATCTAGTCAATGTAGGCTTTTGGTGATTTTCCCGTTCAGGTGCGACTACATGCTTTTTAGTAAGGCCCCTTTCAGATGTAATATATTCTTAGTCCATTCTCTGCTTTGGGCCTTTGCTCCTCAACTGCATTTATTTCACACACCAGCAGGTAGGCCACAACATCATTACTTGTGTTCAGCTTTTTTTAGAGCTCACCAGTTCTTGTTTTCCTAGGAGGTACTCTGCTGGTTATCAATTTTATCAAACTACTAATGTAGAATTCTTTGCTGGTCAGTTGCTATACTTATTTGCCTTGTGGTCTCCAGTAGTGTTTTTATTTTCCATCTTGAATTAGCTTAGTAGTCCATATTTCTTAACAGCAGAAACATTTCCTTCAACTAACTATTAATTTGCTATGACGCAAAAATTCCTGTATAGGCATGAAGTTATCTTGGTTCCCTGGTTAAAAAAAAAAAAAAAAAAAGATTTTACAGTCAATATTGCTTAGTTTCTTCGATGCAAAATCCAGCTTGTCTTGTTGGATGGGGACAAAAAAAGCTTAGAGTAATTGTAATACTTTGATACTGTCCTTCCGATGAGAAGAAAAGGCACAGAAGAGGAGTTATGGGTAGCTTTACCTAACAGTTTGAGGGAAAAAAAATCTAACTGCAAGGCCCTAGTAAGGGATACAAAAATTAATGCAGATCTGCAAAATGTGGAAAGAATTTTCTCCTGTTAAATAAGTGCTTTCATGTGGGCTTCATTGTCTACCCAGCTTTCAAATCTTCAGGTATTTTCAAAAATAAAAAATACTTAAAAATGGGCTAGTTTTCTTGGTTCCTAAAAGCACAGCGATTCCCAGAGTGCTGCAGTTGTATACTTTTTGGTGTCAGTTTTCAATACGGGGGGGGGACTTCAATTTAGTTTATTTTCTTCCAAATCTGCTTCCCTTGAGACTGATATTTTACCTTAATCCAGAAAACTGGAATCTGTCATAATGGAGAACTGCCAACCCTCCACTCCCATTTATTCCCACTCTTCTTTCTTGCCTGAAACCTACTTTATGTAGCAAGTATTAGTTGACCCCTCCCCCGCAAGCAGTGTTTGCTTTTTCAGCTTTAGTAAACACTATGTGGCATAAACAGTACACACATGGGCACAGAAGGCTAGATGCACAAAAACTACATTATGCAAAAGGTGAAGTTTCTCCTCACCTTATTCTTAAATCCCTGCAGGAATTGCACCTCTGCAATTCACATATAAACTTAAACTCAAAGGTGATCACTGCTACCTAAAAGCCGTGATATCGCCAATGTTCAGTGTTATCACCAAATTCGAACACACACTCATGTGCATCTGCAATCATGTTTACATTCATAGTGACTATACAAAATGGCTCTGATTCTGAACTTGCTCAGTAATTTATATGCATGTGCTGACTAGGTATAATACACAATGATCTACATTCTCCCTCTTTGATTTGTTCATTATACAGTAGGAGAAAAATATAATTTCTACAAGCTAGACATAGTTTTAACATTTAACAAAAGAATTCAAGACCAAGTTGCTGTGTATTTTGGACTGGGTCTGGAAGTTCTACCCAATCTGGTGACATAAAAACTTTCTGGGTTTAGTAACAGGGACAGTTTCTTCGGATTCTTTTACAATTGGAACTTAAGGGATTGCATTTAGGAATACTTAAAAGTACACTGTCTTCTGGAATTTGAACAAGTGTAGAGTCCGTCTGAGAAACAGTCTCATTGGCTCAGGCAATCTGCTGCGTCACTGGTTCAGAGACTGGTAGCATGCGTTTCTGATTTCTTCTGAAATACATTCCTTCAGATTATATGATGTAAAATCTCAGTTCTTCACAAATGTTTTTGATTCCCATTTGGTCATATCCTTTAGATGTTTGCATTCGTACAGTCTTCTTGTCTTAGTGGTCTGACAGATTTGCTGGATTTATCGTAGTACAACTTTTGTGACTGACATTTGTTTAACAGTTGAGTCTTGACCATTTTGTTATTTGCATTTGGTAGCAATAATTGTTTACTGATCAGAAGAGTTGTTCTAGTCTGGACATCTCATCTCTGAGCAGATGAACCAAGCAAATTATCTCGAGGAATGTTTGAGATTAAGTAGGTTAAGAAAAATATCGGTACCCTCTCAAATTTCTCCAACAAGTATTTCACACTTAGAACTGCATGCTCAGCTAATCCATTTGACTGTGGATACTCAGGACTACTAGTAACATGGACAAAATCCCAAGACTCAGCAAATTTCTTGAATTGCTGACCTGTGAACTGTGCACCATTTCGGATACTACTTTGTGCGGACTACCATGGACAGAAACATGTGGCTTCAACTTTGTAATGACAGTGCTGGATGTTAAGTTAGGAAGAATATCAATTTCAAACCAATTTGAATAAGAGTCTACTAACACTAAGTTATGCTGACCATTCCATTCGATAATTAATAACAATCGACCATGTTAATTCAGGAAGCTGGTTTAGATGAAGTGGTTCTTTTTGTTGGTGCGATTTAGGGCTGTTGCAAATTGAACATGTTAGAGTTTACTTCTTTATCTTTTGACACAAAGCCAAAATACTCTGCCTCTTAACCTTTTTGTTGGATCAGTAACTTGGTAACCATGATGCAAAATCTTGATGTATTCCTGTTGTAATGCTGTAGGAATTACCACTTCAGGACCTTTCATGATGATTCCATCTTCCATCATGAGCACATCTCTGTAAGGAAAATACTGCTGTATGTCAAGTGATAAACTGGTTTGTTGTGTTGGCTATTCTTGACTGCTGACATGTTCCAGCTTCAGGAGAATTGTGTCTGAGGCTTGCTTTATTATTTGAGTTAGTCAAGATATGACCAGGAAAAATGTGTGACTTCCACGAGTCCCATGACTTTGAAGTCTGCTTTCTCATTATCATGCTGCTGTGTTGATTGTCTGGGCGCTCTTGACAAAGCATCGGCAAGGCACAGAAATTAGCCTTTTGTATAGACAACATTGTACTTTTACTGTTTTAACATCCTGCATTTTAAGTGTGCTGGGGCTGTATGTATTGGCTTTTTCAGAGTTGTCACTAGAGATTGGTGATTAGTCTCTACTCAAATGTGTTTGCCATAAATATAATCATTGAACTTAGAACATGTGAACACTGCTGCCAAAAGCACTTTTTCAATTTGTGCATACTGCATTTCAGTTTGGGTTAATGTTCTTGTTGCATAACCTACTGTATGCCTTCTTGAAGACCTGCTGCACCAAGATCATACTTTGAAACTTCAGAAGAGAGAGTTACAGGTTTGTCAACATCATAATATCTCAGTGTGGGTGTACTGGAAATTTTCTGTTTCAGAATGTCAAATCCATTTTGGTGGTGGTCCAACCAGGACCAGTTCACATTTGTGCATGTCTTCTTACAAGGGTGCTGAAGGCTCACTCGAGTCTGGCATGAACTTTCTTAAGTAGGTGACCATATCCGCAAAAATTGTAAAGATGTGACACTTTTGTAAATGGCATCTCAAGAATTGCTGCTTGTTTAGACTGGTCTGGTTGTAAGCCAGTACTGATAAACAAATGACCCACATAAGTAACTTCAGTCTGAATTTGCATTTCTGAGGATTCATATTAAGACCATGTCTCTTGAGCATGGTCTAGAACTTTCTTGAGTTTTCTATCATGTTCATCTTAACCATTGCCCCTACAGTAATGCCTTCTACTGTGATAGCACATTCATAACCAGAAAAAATTTGCTCTATCTCATGTTGAAATACTTCACTGGCAGAATTTATCCCAAATGGCATTTTCAATCTCTACCTACCAAATGGTGTACTGAAAGTTAACAATTACAATTTGTGCTCCAGTGAAATATGCAAAAGGAACTTTTTGCATCTAAGACTGAAAAAACATTGGCATTTGGCATGAGAGCAGTTTCTGGTACTGTATGCATCAGATGATGACGTTTAAGTCTTTTGGATTCATACAAATTCGAATATCATCTGAGCTTTTCTTATGAGTTATGACCATGGAGGATACTCATAGAGTTGGTTCTTTTACTGAAGTAAGGACATCTAAATTCACCATTTTGTCAAACTGTGATTTTACTTTTGCTCTGCATTGTTACTGGAACCTTCTTCCCTGGTCTGATTGGACTCGCTTTGTGGTTTAACTTCATGGAATATGTGAGCGGAAGTTTGCCAAGCTCATCTTAAAGAATATCAGCATATTCATTAAAAATATTCTGTGTAAAACTATCATGGTGGTGGTTTAGTCTTGTATGGTGGACCTTTTTACTAAATGAAATCAGTCCCATTCTCAAACTGCCTTTGAGGCCTAACAATAACTGCACATGTTTTTTTGACTACATAAAACTGCAAGTCATAGTTGATCCCAGCAGAATGGTATGTGAGAAATCTTGTGCCATCAGTTTGAATCTATTTACCACCATAAGCAACTAGTTTTGCACATTAGTCTTGGATCCAGTGTCGACTTCAATCTCTACAGGTTTCCCGTTAATTTGTACTGTACAAAATATTTCACTCTTTGCTGCCATCTAATCTGCTGTGTTAAACTTTTTCATAGATCACTGATGCAATCAACATAAAAAGTATGCTCAAAGCTCTCTATCTGATCTACTTGCTTCTTTGGATGCTCTCTTTTAATAAAAGTATGCCTTTTGAAATGATTCCACTTTTTACATTTATGACATTGCTGACCACAAGCTAAGCACTTCTCTCGTTTAGGTTCATGACTGCCTCCATAATTATGACAGTTAATGAGGTTATGTGTGGCATGATGTCTCTGTTTACATCTTTTTCATTTAAGTTTTATGTTGTACACTATCAACATTTGCAATGGCAGATACTGCAAGCATGCGTATCTCATTCTAAGCATATTCAAATGCTTTTCTGTAAACTCTTGTATCTGACAAATCTGAGTGGGTTTTCTCAATGTTAAATCACTGCCTTGAAACAAAATCTTTCTCACTGTATCATTATTAACACCACACATAGCTGTCTTTTATCGACTCCTCTCTCGGATTATCAAATCTGCACGTTTTGGCTTCATTTTTTAAGTGATATATACTGCTATACTTTCACCAGGCTTTTGATTTCTTGTGTAAAACATGTGCCTTTCCATTGTAATACTCATTTGAGGGTTACACATGTTCTCTAAATTGAGATTTTAAGCTTTCAGGTTTTCCTGCATTTCAGCCTGTATCACAATATGGTAGTTCTTCCCCTGCCCTGCATACACAGTAGGTATATACACAAATGAAAGTTCCTTCTCAATGGCTTCCGAGCCAGCTAAATGAAGTATTAATGCCTTTGTACGTGCGTCTTTATCAGAAAATGCAGCCTGTATGAAAATACCATATTCTTGCCCAATCACTCACCAATTCTCAGCAATATTATCAAACACCCGCAGTCCAGATCTGCAAAATCCCTGTGCCATAACAAAATTCATTTAAGTATAAGCATAGACCAGGCACTTGTAATTATGCTCAAATGTACAGCAGTCTCTCTGAAAAGGCTTCACTGTACTGCTGAGAACATTCCAGAAACTTTGGATACTTCGAAAAGTTTTAGTTATTGAAAAATAATACATTAAGAAATATTTGGTCATTTTAGCCTTTTTGTACATTTTAAACACTTGGGAAATTATTTCAAACACTTCTGTAATTATTTTGATTACTTTTATCAGGATGTCATTATTTTGGACATTTCATTTATTTCTCTAATTTATTTTTAATATTTTGAATGCTTCATTTATTCAGTGACTGAAAAAATAATTTAAACAAGTTAAAGTACCTTTGAATAACCACTGACCTGTTTGTGAGTTGGATCCTGTATATTTTTCCACTTCTGTGCCCCTCATGGTTTGCGCGAGTTGCTTCAACTTAGGATCCCATTCTGACACCCATGTCTCGTGTATCAAATGAGACACAGAGGTTGGTATTTGTTTAAGTTGTGTATTGTACTTAAACACATCAGGAGTTCTAACTAGAACATATACTTAAGCTAACTGACAGAATTATTACTTCAAACACTCTCCCATGTGCATCTCCATCCATGCCTGCATTTACAAAATGCCACTGATTTTGCACATACTCAGTAACTTATATGCACGTGCTATCTAGCTACAGTGGCTGACTAGGTACAATACACATAATGATCTACAGTGGCTGACTAGGTACAATACACATAATGATCTGCAGATGCGTGAAGTGCACATTTTACTCTGAAGAATAAATGTTCTACAGGGTGTAACTGTACAGGTAATGTCCTCTTAAAAAAAAAAACAAGCCCATCACTTAATGGTAGCATGTTAAGCTGCCATGAAGCTCTGACAGTAAAAAAAAAAAAAAAAAATACTTTTTGCTTGCTGAACATTTTGCTGTTTAGTGTACAGTTTATAAAAAAGTAAATAAAATATACTTTTGTATGTGTGCATCTTTGTTTGTGTTTTTTTGTGAGAGAGAGTGAGTATAAGCAAGAGACAGAGAGCACAGACTGCAACAAGCAGTCCATTAGAATTTTTTTGTTTAATGGGCGGGATGAGATTCTAATGTGTGGCATTAGTGACTTAATGTAGTACTCAGAAAATCAGTTGTTCCAGGGCGGACAGAAGAGCACTGTGGTAAAATTAGGGATAGTAAAGGAGAGGAAAGGGAAGTTGTAATGCCTTTCATTCTGATTTTTTTCCCATTGATTTGCAGACGCAGACTTCAGAGTTGTATGCACTCAGCAAAGTGGTTGTAACACACGTGCGTGCTTGTTTTTCTGTGTATACTATGAGTTTTCCTGTACTTATAAATGTGTGTGCTGTAATTAAATACTTAACATAATTTGTTTTGTATGTAAAATATTTCCTCCAACAGTAATTACATATACTACATGCTTGAAACTTTATACAGAGGAGTGATTTTGCATAAAAAAAAATATATATAAAACATGTAATAAAAAAATGCATAACAGTTTAACAGCTCACTTCCTAAGTGCAATAGTCAATGGATTGATATTGTTTGTGAAACATGGTTAAAGAACAATGACAGGAAACCAGTTCTGTCAGGGTATAAATGTTTTTACTGTAACAGACATTCTAATAAACAATCAGGTTGAGGTGTTATGATATGGATTAAAGATGACTATGAGACCTGTGATAATCAGTTTAAAAATGAGAACACCAATACTATAGACTATGTAACTGTGACAATAAAGACAACCCTGGAACATATAACCATTGTTGGAGTGTATAGACTAGCAAAGTAGAGTGCAGATGACACAGAGAAATTCATACGTACCCTTCCATGAAGCATCGGAGGGAAGAATAATATTAGCTGGGGACTTAAATTTACCAGAAGCGGACTGAAATATTGATCCTACAAAGTTAGGACATTATTCAGTGTATATTCAGGAAAAAAATTGCTTCAGATTGTAAAAAAAAAAAAACTTATCTAAGGATGGAACATACTAGACAGTGTGTTCCCAAAGAAATTATTTGAACTTTAAGTCAAGTTTTACCAGCATTGATGAGCAATGATCATGGAGTTATAAAGGTTAATTTGTTGCTAGATAATTCTGCCAAACTGAAATTTAAGCTAATGCACGGAAAGTTAAATACAGATTATATGGAAGCAAAATGGCCACTGTGTGAAACTAACTGGAGTGAGGTGTTCAGTGGAAAAACTGCAGATGGAATGTGGCAAGTTTTGAAAGAGAAATAGTTTGATAGCAAAAAATAAAAAAAATATATATAAGAAATGGAAGAGAGGTCGAACTGCAACTTTGAAAACTGAAATAAACTGGACAAACAGATTAAGCATAGTGTAAGACGAGATCAAGATAAATCTGAAGAAAATTTATATATAGATATTGAGCAGAATAGAAACCTTTTTTTATAGACCTACAAGATGTGGAGGAGTAGAGAGACAAATTGATTTGTAGATATATTTAGAAAATCTTATGCAAAATAGTTTGGCTCCACAAAAGGGGGGGTGGAAAGCTGTCTTAGTGACATCCAGGTAACCCCAGATACTGGAATCAAATTTGATTTATCTTGAAAAAGAACTACACCAACTGGAATCCAAACAAGCCACGGAGAGGATACGGAATTAGTAACAATGACCTGAGAACACTTCAGCAAGAACTTATGGTAACTTCTCTATTATTCACTAGGTCATATAAATATGGGGAGATTCTTCAAGATTGGAGACGTGCTAATTAAACCTGTTTTTAAGGGAAAGGGGAGTAGGACAAACCCAGAGTCGTATAGACCCTCAAGTCTACTTTCATGTTGTGGAAAAATAATGGAGAAGGTAGTACTAGATAAGTTATTGTTAGAACTGGATAGGTTGGGACTTGAAACCATATATCAGCATGCATATGTTGAAAACACATCATTTACCACCTGTGACGTGATGTTCTATAGCAATATAGTAACAGCTATAAATGAATAATTGTGATGTAATTTATATAGATTTAACTTTAGCATTTGACAGTCATACAAGTAACACTGATCAATTAAATTAGTATAACTAGGTATTCATGTATACTTGATAAGATAGATAGCTGCATGGCTTACAAATAGGATATAGCAAGTATCCTACAGCAACTGGACAGGATGGCAAGTATCTTAAAGCAACTGGACAGGCGAAATCCATTGTTTACACTCAGGGTCTCCCACAGGGCTCTGTTCTACGCTCTTAATTGTTTAGATTGTATCTTACAGACCTAACTTTTTCATCTGAGGTGTTCTACAGTCTATATGCAGATGACCTGAAATTGGGTAAACTGATTACATTATACAAATTGACCATTTGAGCACAGGGGAATAATATGCTGATTAAATGCATCAAAATACTAAGCATATGAGATTTGGTAGGCATAAATTGAAAGGTGAATATTTAATACAGCACACAGTGATTTGAAACTGTAGCTTCATTTAAGAACCTGAGTATATAGGTAGATTCAGCTATAAGTTTTTCTAATCATATCAACTAATTGGTTAATGATAGTTACCGAACTATAGGTTGTGTGAAAAGATTTATAAAGTCTAGGAAATCAAAAATAATAGTTGTTCTTTGTTAGTTACAGTAGACCCAAACTTGACTATGGAATAATATGGAAACCCTCTAAGAAAACAAGCATGAGTAAACTGGAAAGAGTACAATGGAATATACCAAGGCTATCCATGGCTGTGAAAAATTAAGTTAAGAAAGACTAAAAAATCTGAACTTGCACAGTGTCTTATAGATATCAAAGAGGATATCTTATTTGGGTATATAGGGCATTTAGTGATGACTACCTCTGGAAATGTTTGGGGTTGAAAAGTACTAAATCATCAGACAACCTATGTAGGAGATTCTATAGGAATGAGAAGTGTATTGATTGGTTCTCAGACAGTAGCTGATGCATGGAACAGAGCTCTCTCAACATAGGACTGGCAAGACCAGACAGGAGGAGAAGGTAACCACACACAATACATACCCAGTCACACATGGTACCATCACAACTTCAAATCATACACATACTCACACAAAGACATACTCGGAGGCTCTGATCAAAAATTTACCAAAACAGCAGAGGCCACCAAAGCAGACACCCAAACACCTCACGACCCAACACATAGACCACACAGTCAGAGTGTCAAACAGTCACAGCCCTTAAGGCCAAACAAAATGCCAGACACACTTGTCATTGGTGATTCCATAGTCAGACACACTGACGTCCCGCTCACCAGACTGAGTAAGGAGAAGGTCACAGTAAGCTGCCTGTCGGGCGCTAGAATCCACCACATAATGCAAGCACTCAGGTCTCTCAACAGCAGGTACAAGTACGACTCAGTCATTGTCCACGCTGGTGTCAACGACCTGAGACGTACCTCCTTGGACTACATGAGAAGGGACATCGAGGAGCTCTCTGATTATGTAGCCCAGGCAGGTATGACCCTGACCTTGAGCAGTATCCTGCCTTCACCTAGAATGATGCCACAATACAGTGATAAGATGATCAGCTTTAATAATTGGCTTAAATTCTGGTGTCATTCAAAGGGGATCCAATGTCTGTCTGCCTGGGATGACATGCTGGACAAGCCACGCTGCAAGGGACGGCTTGCACCTGTCACTGCTGGGCTTCCGGATATTGGCAAAGGCTCTTGCCACCCCCATAGTGCCTTTTTTAGGCAAGGCTCAAATTCTAAACCTACCACCCTAGAACACCAAAAAGGAAAAAACTAAGGGTAATGCTGCTCAATGCCAGAAGTCTCAATCTCAAGATGCACGCACTCGAGGCCCTTCTCAATATGGAGAACATCGATGTCTGTGCTGTGACAGAAACCTGGTTCAAGGCTTCTGAGAGCACTCCAGCACTAACAGGTTTCACCTCATATCATGCGTTCCGGCCCCAAAATCTGGACAACACCAAGAAAGGAGGGGGGGGTGTCCATATTCATAAAGGACACCCACACCTCAAGGTTGGTGGCAATGCACGATGCATTGGAGACCATCCAGGTGCAATTAACCATAGGCAAGACTGCTCTGCAATTTGTAGAATGTTACAGGCCACCCTCTCAAACTCAGGAACCTCACATGGCCTTCCTGAAAACATTGGAGGGGATAAATGTATCTCCAAACACCATCATACTAGGTGACTTCAACTACCCTAATATAGACTGGGAACACTACTCAAGCCCGAACACTCTAACACAAAGATTCCTGGAGTTCATAAACTCAAATGCCATGGAACAACTAGTCACCATCCCCACAAGAGGAGAAAACATACTTGATCTCATCACGAACATGGGATCAAAATGTTCAACACCGGAAGTATACCCCTCACTGGTGAGATCAGATCATAAACTAATCTCGCTGGAGGTCCTCATCCCGCCCCCACCTGAAACAAAAAAGACCACAGTGAAAAATTTCTCAAAAGCCAATTTCACACTTCTAAAAACTAGTGTGGTCTCCTTTAAGGCCCCTGAGCCAGTGGTAAACATTACTCAAACCGCTGAATCACTTACAAATGCCTTCTACCAGCACCTACAGGACTGCATGGATCAGGCAATCCCAAACAAAACTAAGACTCTCTGTACCAAAAGCAAGCGTCCAGTCTGGTGGACCCCAGCCATAAACAAGCTGTACAACAAAAGGAGGAAGCTACTACAAGATAGAGCAAAATCCTTGAAAGGTAAGACACCTTTGATCATTATAAGTAAAAAACTAAGAGCTCTCATAAAATCATCCAAGGCAAATTTTGAGAGAAAAATCGCCAAGGACTCTAAAGACAATCATAAGGCCTTCTTTAGCTATGTTAGAAACCTAGGAGGAAACTCCCAGATATGCTCAGAATTAGTTCAAAATGATGTGAAAATTACTGAACCTACACACATTGCCAACATACTGGCTGACAGGTTCAGTGCAAACTCCCCTCCCCAAAAGGAGAGATATCTATTCCAGAGGATTGTAGCCCCCAAACATCTCCAACGCCCAGGTGAGAACTGCCCTCACTAAGGCAAAAAACACAGCATCCATGGGACCGGATGGTGTCCCCAGCTGTGTGCTTCACGAACTCAACGAGGAATTAACCCCACAGTTAGGACAGCTGTTTAATCTTAGCCTCACCTCAGGATACGTACCCAAGGAGTGGCGCACGGCGACTGTGGTCCCACTTCATAAGGGCGGTGCCTCCACAGACCCTGGAAATTACCGCCCCATTAGCTTGACAAGCCTTATCTGCAAAGCCATGGAGAGGATCATAATGGAACTCATAAATAAAGACATGGGGAACTTGCAGACTTTGGATCCAACCCAGTTTGGCTTTGTCAAAGGCAGATCCTGCCTCTTAAACTTGGTTGACTTTTTCGAGACAGTCACCAAGGCCATTGATGAGGTACAGCCTACCTCGACCTGGCAAAGGCCTTCGACACAATACCCCACTCAGGTATCATCGAAAAACTCATCAGCTTGAATGTAAACCCATACATCACAAGATGGGTTGCAAACTGGCTAAGTGACAGAACCCACAGGGTCAGAGTTGCTGGAGCCATGTCAGACTCAAAGCCTGTCACAAGTGGTGTCCCACAGGGCTCAGTCCTGGGTCCACTCTTGTTCGGCATCTACTTTTCTGAAGTACAAGCAAACACAGGAGGGTTATGGCTGACAAAGTTTGCAGATGACTGCAAACTGGGCACCATAGTCGAAAACACATCTGACACAGATATCCTCCAGAAGGGCCTCACAGAAATGGATAACTGGTGCCAGAGCCATGGCCTGAAGTTAAACGCCAAAAATGCATAGTCATACCCGGGAAAAACAAGGTTACCCCTAGCTACCATATAGGTGGCAATCCACTGAGCACAGAAACAGTCATCAGGGATCTGGGGACCCAGGTTGACAGTAGCCTCTCCTTTGACACTCATGTTGCTAAAGTAGTTAGGAAAACCTTCTATAACCTGATCATGAAGGGATTCACATCTAGATCAAGGGAGGTCATCGTCCCCTGTACTCATCACTCATTAGACCTATGATTGAGTACAATGCCGAATGTATCTGACCAGACACCTGCTGCAGCTTGAAAGGCCCCAAAAGTTCCTCACCAAAAGGATAAAGGGTCTCAAAATGTGTCTTATGCTGCCCGACTGAAAGAACTCCAGCTCTATTCAGTCTCATACCGCTTGCTCAGAGGTGACCTGTGCCTGACATATAAGGCCATGTCAAACCCAGATTTGATGAATATGCTTCACCTCAAAAATCTAGATCCCTCAGAACCACAAGGGCGGGAGACTTAAACCTTGACACGGTTATAAATAGAACGTGCTGGAGGGACAGATTCATCACCCAGAGACTCCCTATGCTGTGGAACAAAATCCCGGTACATGTGAGGCAGAGCACCTCTCTGGCCTTGTTCAAGAGGAATCTTGACCAATGGATGGGAGATCGCAGATATACCCCAGGGATTACTTCAGTGTCACTGCTTGACAGAGGCACAGCAAAATGATAGGCATAGTTTTTATTCAAACTAAAGGGGTGGCGAAAGCCACATAACTATGGGCTAGGCTTATAAATGCCCTTGGGCAGATAGCCTAGTATGAACCTATGAACCTAAATTACATTAAAGCAAGTACTATTTTAGATATTTTTAAGAGCAGCCTGGTTACTTATTATGGGGACAATTGTTTTGGTATATTAGCAAGCTAGAAGGGCATTTAATGCCTGTGCTTGAAATATGTGTACATAATAGTCTGTGTTATTCAGGAAATAATGCTCTGTCAGGGGTATAGGTTCCCCCCCAACTACACTGTATGGATTCACAACACCTTTCTGTGGATGTTCTTTGCTCAGTAACACACATCACATTGGCCAATATTTTTTGCTTAAAATGTCAGGAGTAAGAAGGTACTCATGGTGGTAATGGCATTCTCAGATTTTGACAGCACTTTCCCTGCAGTAACCGTGAAAAGCAGAATTGTTCATGATCCTCTATAAAGGCAGGTCTTAGACGATTAGTGCTAAAGCCTATGCAAGGAACTTTGGACTTCGTAATCGCATGAGGTGAAAGAAATAAAGAATGGCATATTTGAAACTGGTCTGTCATTTGGAACAACTGATCATCAAACATTATAGGTTACCATAACCTTGGCTCTGTTATAGGGCCGAGCCAATTAAAAGAGAGTATTTTGGAATTTAGGAAGGCAAATTTAGATTTAAATAAAGTGATGCCTTGGACAGACTAATGGTGCATTAGAGTAGTCTGGGATGTGACCACATCAATAGTGCAATTTTAGAAGTAACAAACCCTTGTATAAAAATACAGCATTTTCTTTACTTTGTTTTATTTCTCAGATGTTTGGCTTCAAATGTTAGGGAATACTGTTTGGAATTTTAGAAACTGTAAGGATGCACAGCAGGACTAATGGAAAGAGCAGTGCAACTGAAAGCATGAGGAACCAGAAAGGGCCGTAAGTAGAAGCCTAGAAAAAGGGGAGAGACTGATGATGCAAGATGGCTGTCTCAGAGGATGTATGAGGAAATTTTGTTTTAACACAAAGTGTTTATATCCTGGAAAAGGCTGTGTAAAGCAGTACTATAGACAAAACAGCAATATAATTGCAGATAGCATGTGACAAATCCAAGACTATTCTCATGAGAGATGTAATTTAAAATGTTGCATGGGGTCTCAATAGTGTCTAGTACGCAAGGAAATGGGATAGCTACATCAAGTTAAGACACAATTTCCTGCCATCAGAATTATTTCTCTGTTTGCACTGCAAGTTTAGCCTTAATTAGAACTGTCTGTTATATAAGAATTGATATCCAAAGGTACCTCCATTGCTGCAATCTTCCCTACTAACTATAATTATTGAATCCGTATTCTTCATGGTCTCTAATAGTAAAATCGATAGGTTTGTCATAACTGTTAAGGTCTTCACCCTGTACCTGAACACAAACTCATCAGCATTTCAGCTGCACCCACTTTAAAAAAAAAAAACTTTTTTAAATTACCTTGTCGCATCTCTCTCTTTCCTCTGACTTATAAACTTTGAAGATGTTTAACCCAGCTGTAATCTAAATGTTTTTGAATTTCAGTATATTTATAATTTTTCTTCAGAGTATCCATACTTAAGCATTTAGTCCTCGATTTTTTTTAATTATGGATTTACAGCTGCCTTGCTTAACTTAGCATGGTTTAACACATGGGCAGTACATGAATTATGAATCATAAAAGAAGATGTAGATATTTACAGTATAATGGAAACATGGCTAAAAGGTGAAATAGATACTATTCCTTTAAAAGTATTGTGTCTCTTTTGACAGTAAATTGAGAATACAGTAGGATGGGCCTCCCTTTACTAGGTAAAGTTGCCTTTGATTTACAAGTCAGCTAATTCACAAAAATGTGAAAATTACGATTCCACATTGGGTAGCTGTTCATGTTCTTGTAAATAAAAACTTCAGTTTATACGTGGTCATGGGATGTATTCCTCCACTTCACCAAAACCTTTTGAAGATTTCTTCATCATTTTACAAGCAGTTAAATGTAATGTTTTGGGTAAAGTTTGTTCTGCCTGTCCGATTAAAATAAATAGAAGGCAATGTATCTAGTTATTTTTAATTCCTATTGTAAAGTAGAATTATACTTTTTGTATATACTAATTTTCATATTTAATTTTTTTTCACTGGTGTCTCCTCATGCTTTATTGTATACAATGTGTATTCCACTATCAAACTGCATGCGTTAATGATTTTTTTAATTACAAATGTATTGGTGTTTTATTTGATGTTTTTTTTCTCTCTGAAGTTTTTCTCCTGAGGCCTCTGCTGAAAATGGGTATTTATTACAGAGTCAGATTTTACCAGTAAATCTCAATAAATTAAGTTAAAACTAAACTCTGTGATTTTGCTGTACAAACATATTTGGATCATTAATTCATGTACATTACCTGGACACTGTGCTGCTTGTGTTTAGTGTCTCAAGGAGAATGTATCGACGACTCTGTCATACTAAATTCACCTACTGATCATTTTTGGTCATAGTCTCCTACAAACTCATGAAATCAAGAATGCTGACATCTGTGTGGTCACTCAGACATGGTTTAAAGTCACTGAGAGCACACCAGCAGTGCAAGGTTATAATGCCTTCCACAAATTTAGATCAGCTACTATACAGACAGGAACTAAAGGTGAAGGTGTCTCAGTTTACATCAGAAATAGCTATACCTCAAAGCTGGTCAAACAGAACAATTCAGTTGAGTTGCTCCATGTTCAAATCACCATAGGTAAAATCCAGTACCACTTCCTTAAAGCTATAAGTTCCACTCTAGGAACCAAGAAACCCATACCATGTATTTAAACCTATGATGCACATAATCCAACCCAATGCCATATTTATAGGTGAATTTAATTATCCTCTGTTAACTGGGTATCCTATATGATATCAAATGAACAGGGACAGGGATTCCTGGATTTGGTTAACACAAACTCCCTAGACCAGATAGTCAATACACCAACCAGAGGTGTAACTGTACTGGAATATGGTCCTCACTAATGAGAGTGCTGCACACCTGCAATTGTCATGTGTTCCCTGGTAAGGTCAGACCACAAAATGGTCTCCCTTGAAGTAAAAAAAAAATCTGGCTCCCCCAGCTAAACCTGTAATGTTCATTAACTACTCTAAGGCTAACTTCCTGCTATTAAGAGATCATCTTCTTTCAGCTTTCCCAGGGTTAGGGGGTCGCCACAGTGGATCACCTGTCTGCTCATGATTGGCATTGGAGTTTTACGGTGTCAAGTTGCCAGCCTGGTGCCCAACCTTCCACAGAAGGCACACACACTCACACCTAGGGCCAATTTAGAGTGTCCAATCCACCTACAGCATGTCTTTGGGATGTGGGAGGAAACCGAAGCACCCGGAAGAAACCCACACAACCACAGGAAGGACATGCAGACTCCGCCCAGAAGGCACCCCCAGTAAAGGATCAAATCGGAGAACCTCTTGCTTTGAGGCGGCAATGCTAACTGCTGCACCACCATGGCCACCCTAACATCCTGCTATTAAGAGATAACCTGGCAAAATTTCAGGCCCTAATTAAACCCCGAACATTGCTGCCTATGCAGAACTGTTCACAGAAGCCCTATACAAGCATGTTAATAGCTACATAGAGGCAGTTGTACCCTCCAGGAAGACGTACAGAACTAACACAAAAAAAACAAGCCACCCTGGTCGAATCACAAAATCAGTAGGCTGTAAAACAGAAGGAAGAAAATCATGGCAAAAAATTAAGAGGTAAACCACCCAGCAGGATAAAAGTGCACTCAAACTAAACAAACGACTTTGAAGGCAAAGTCTACCAAAGCCAAACTTAGAGGTAAATTTGGCCTCCCAGGCCAAGGACAACCACAAGGTATTCTTTAGCTATGTCTGCAACCTCAAAGGCAATACACATCTCTGTGCAGAGCTCAGTGTAAATTGAGCCATCTATACTGGGCCAGAAGATATAGCAAACCTACTGGCCAATAAATTCAGCTCCAACTTTACTCCTCTCAACCTTCCTTCAGGAAATACCATCAAATACAACTACCCCTGCTATCACTAGGGAGCAAGTCCTTAATGCTCTAAGGCCAAGAACACTATTAATGGGCCTAGAGAATATCCAAGGATGCCTTCTAAATAGCATAAAACATGACCTATCAGGCCTTCTGGAATTATTAAACTGTAGCCTCAAAAGAGGCTTCATGCCTTATGAATGGAGAACAGCAACAGTCAACCCTCTGCAGAAAGGTGGGCCATCTACGGACTCGTTAGTCTCGCTACTCTTGTATGCAATGCCATGGAAAGAATTATGGAAATTTTCCATAATGATTTAGTAAATCTCCGGACACTGAACTCAACCCAGTCTGGTTTTGTCAAGGGCAGGTCATGCCTATTCAACCTGGTGGGCTTCTTTGAGGAGGTCATCAATACAATGATTGAGGGCAAAATGGTTTACATTGCCTACTTTGACCTGGCCAAGGCATTGACACGAAACCCAACTCTGCCATTGTTGACAAACGGGAAGTTGGGTTGAAACTTGTATGCCACCTAGTGTATAGCCAACTGGCTCACAAACAGGACCCAGGAAGTTAGAATTGGGGAGTCCACCTCTACAAAGAGGCCCAGTTACAAGTGTAGTCCCTTAGGGATTGGTCCTTGTAATGCTCCTTTTTTGCATTTACTTCTGAGTCAAGGCCAATGTCATTGGTCTCTGGCAGACTAAATTTGCAGATTATAAGTTAGGAGCTGTTAATGAATCCCACCCTGATTCAGATGTTCTCCATGAAGGGCTGACACAGATGAACTGGTGTCAGAGCCATGGACTAAAACTAAATGGGAAGAAATGCATAATGGTCTCATTTGGGGAAGTCATCCACCCCTGGTATCATATTGACAACACATTCATTAAAGCTGACCCAGTAGTAAGGGGGTTATGGACACATATGGTAATCTAATCTTTAACCATCATGTGTCTAAAGTATTGAGGAAATCCTTTTATGTTCTACAACTTAATATCAAAGGTACGACCTCTAGATCCAACAAAGTCATTGTTCCTATGTATTCGGCATCCATCAGACCTATCATTGAGCAAAATGCCCCCTTTGGTACATACCTAATCACGCATATCCATGAATTGCAACATCCATAGAGGTTCCACACTAAAAGTACAGGGTATGAGTAGAATGTCCTTTGCAGACTGCCTCAAGGCACTGTTCCTGTGTTCTGTTTCCTGCAGGCTGTAGAGGTGAGATCTATGCCTGGTATACAGGGCATTGTCAGACCCCATTCTGATCAATCTTTAAATCCACAAAACAAACAGCATCAGAATTACCTGTTTTAAAGACTTAAACCTTGCCTGTGATATAAATAGGACCTGCTGGAGAGACAGGTATGTATTCCAGAGACTACCCTATCTTTGGAATAGGCTCCCCATCCAAGTGAAGCAGAGTCCCTCCCTAACCCAATTCAAGTGTAACTTGGACAATTGGATGAGGAACAAGAAATCATTCCTTGATTTGGCACCTATGTCTCTAATGGACACTGGCAACTTGTAAATGGTTCATCCCCCAGGCCCCTTGTTGTAAATGTTTTATATCCCAAACCCCTGCTTACACTTATAAAGGGTACCGGAACTTGTCAGATAAGGGATGTATGGCTAGGCTTAAAAATGCCCTTGTGGCCATTAGCCTAATAAACCTCTATGGAACCGCTTGACTCTTAAAATGAACATATTCAATTTCAGTTCAGAATCAAGTAGCACTGTCCCCTTTGGCACATCCCTGTGGATTATGATATTAAATGGCTTATGATACTAAAAGGGATATCAAAACACCTGCATATAATCCCAGTTGTTTCAAGTCTTAATTTTGCATTGGAAACTATTGACTCAGTATCACCTAGTGGGTTAGGAAAGGTAGCACCAATAAGATTGCATGACAGAAGTAGCAAGACCACCATGGTTATACCAGTGTTCTTAGTGAAGCCGTTGTCACCAATAATGAAGCAGTGATCCTCAAACAAACATTATTTCTAAAGAACTGTGCTCTTTGTTCTGATGCTCAGCTCTTTAATGAAATTAAACTATATATCCATAAAAATGTTAAGTTCCACTGAAATTAGGACATCATAGCATTTTCTTTGAGTAACCTGCCATCCACTTGATCATCATAATGTGGTATCATCCACTCCATCAGATAGTTATCTAGTTTGAAGTGAAACGCCTCACCACTGAAAGTGTAAAATGAAAGGAAGATATTTATAAAGAAGTTGCTCTCCCACAGAGATGCATCAGTGAGTATTTTGGACAGATGTGTGGATCTAGAATATGATTACTGACACTTAGGAACTCCAAAATGAACCATGGGACTGATGTTGCTCATACTTGGTGATAATAACCCCCCCCCTCTCATAAAGAAACAAAACAAAAAAAAACGCTTAAGGACACATGACAGGGAAGCTTTGAAAATATTTTAAACACATCAGTAATGTCTGTGACTGCTTCTTATTGCAACTACCGAGCAATTAACAAAATATTTCTATTCAAGTGCATACATTTGTCAGTGTCACTATGCCCATTAGTTTAAATGTTTTTTTGCATTCAGTAATTATGTTCACAGTTGTAGCCAATTTTTCTGCCAGTCTGTTACTTGTTTTTTGTGTTGGATGATGGGGACAAGTCTAGAAAGCAGCCTACCTGGACCAGCATATCTGCCCATTCACCAATGGATACACAATAGATATAAAACTATGTAGTAGACAGGTACATAGAAAAATGAAAATCACCAAAAGCATGATTATGGAAATTTGTTTCAGCTTATCTTGGTGATTCAGTTGGGTGTCTAATCATAAACAACTTGCCTGTTTGAGAAATGGATGCGAAGAAACTTTCCAGGTGAACGTAGAGATGTTCCAAAGATGGTCTTGACATTTGTGCTGAATACACACAGTAAGCATTATAAAGCATTGTAATTGAACAGACCAGATCAGAATGCTTTGTAGTCCATTGAATTTTGTCTGCTGCATATGCTAGCAATTGGAGAAAAAGTGAAGGAGTGCAAAGTGGTTCATGGCATCGAATGCTATGAAACACAACACTGCCATAGCGGCTAACATTGAAGTGTCTCTCAGGGAAATAAATGACATTTAAAAGTTGTTTGACAGTGATCTACCAAACTTTTCAAAGCTGCATACCTCTCTGACCTTCTGTGGTGGCCATCACTAGTTGCTGTTCATGCTATAACATGATGCTAGAGCTTAACAGCACTGAGAGGTGCTTAACAAAAGCATGTTAAGCACATGTTTAATAGCACAAAAAATGCCTAACAAACCTATCTCCATGGAATTGAATATATTCACAGCACCCAGACTCTCTAAATGCTCCTTTCATAATTATAATATTTCGCATGACTCTTAATGTTTTCATTTGATAACCATTCCTCTGTCTGTGCTGTATTCTAGAATACAGCAAATAAGTGAACCAAAAAAAAAAACGCAACTTAATATGTTCCCTTTGGTATAGTTGCAGTTGCTGTGATATTGCACAGGGCATGATGGAAAATGTTTTCCTGAAATGACATTGTAGTCTGTTTTTGTGTACAAAGAACCATATAACCTTTCATAAAGCACATAATTTTGCTCTTTGTCTTAATTAAAAAGTTTAGGTTATCAAACAGTTAGTCTGAAAGGATTGAGCAGTAGCTATTTCCTCCAATCTGTTTAGAGTATGTCTAAATGGAACTGGGTAGCTATATTTAGAAAAAAATCTTATGGTGAAGAAAACTAATGTATTTCATTTGTTGGGTAGCCAAGTCAACAAGTTTTTGTAACCTACCATAGTCCAACAAACTTAATTCTTTATAGCATACCTGACATTTAAGTAGCATACCTAGCAATAGATACTTGGATTGTAATTTCCACCTATAGTGGACTGCATGGCAGGAAGCAGAGGTAAGATGTTGAAATGATAAGTATCAGTAATGTACTGATGGTCACTAAGGCTATAATAGCCAAAAGGGGTAGTAGTGAGCAACAGCTCAAAGTCTAAACTGAGAAATTATGAAGCATAGAAAAGATGAAGTATTTATCAGATGGCTAGTAGTATACTGGAGAGCTAGTCCTAAGCAATGCTATGCCTAATCAGGGTGTTAACTGGGGTGCAGTTGGACTTTAACATTGCACTCCATAAGCACATGCTACAAATGTTTGGACTAGCTAGGAGAAAGCCACTGAGCATCTGCACTGAAACTTGTGACAAGGGCATTCAGCATTAAATGAGGGATGCTGTGTCTTAATACTTATAATCAGACATGAAGATAAAAGTTTGGAATACAGTGTAACTTTTAAGTAGTTTAGGTTTTATCACAGTAGGTTATTAATGCCTTAGGCTAAGAACTTGTAGCATATTCTATGTACATTCCTTACATCTTGGATCATAGAAAAAGTAGAGTCGTATAATGCTGCTGGGGAGGGGAAAATATGCCTTGGAAATGGAATGAAAGTGATAATTACAGTGATTGACTGGTTACTTTTAAACTGGACTCTGGGTAGGCATGCAGTTAAACAGGGAAAGGTTAGACTGGTAATGAGGTTTAAATTCTAAATGGATTCTCTATGTTCATTAATGACTCAACTTGCTGAGATGAGATCGTAACTCAAATATCCGTTCCTTTCTCTGTCAGTGTATTTTTTGAGAACTGTTGTATTTAGCAGGTTTGGAGGGAAGAGATCTTAACTCACTGAATAAATGTTTATGTCCAGGATTCACAGTAAATCAAAATTTCAGTGAGCTTTGATCTTAAGTACAGCCATCAGTGACGTGCCAGGTATAAATCAGAAATTGAGAAATATTCCTATTTATTGGCATTTATTTACCATTCCGGGTTATGCTGAATGTGCCTAAAAAGACCCATTTTCAGTGGAGGCCTAGGGAGAAAAGCTAAAGCACAAATATAATTTTAAGAGCGACACTTCTTGAGAGTTAAATAAAAAAAAAAGTAATAAAAGAATAGTACAAGTGTGAAAGAAGGAAAATGTATTGTGTAGTGTACATTGAAATTTTAAAACAATGCAATACAATTGTGATCTTACAATGTTGAAATGGCGTTTTGTATGTTACAAGGAAAACATAAGGAATATAAAATGCAAGGTAAAAAATTAAGTTTACAGTATATAAACTGTTGAAAAACAGCTGATGCAGGTTGTTAGGCTGACAGTAGGAAAAAGAGGAGGAGAGAGAAATGTGAAACGGCAATAAAGATAAGTAAGAAGATACTGAGAAGGAGAAAATGTATGTTAAAGATGGTGAGTGTTATAGATGAGAGGAAGAGGAGGAAAACTGAGGATGGTAGAGTGTATAAGGATGTCTTATGAAAAAAACGAGAGGTCAACAACCAGAGTAGGATGAGGAATTGGAAAGCTGAATTCACATGATGTATGATCTTTAATTTTATTGCAAGTAGTTTGAGTTCTAACTTTTAGGATGGGTTAAGCTAAAAGTGCAAAATATGTATATTTCTGACATGAATTTTCTAGCAGACTATGCTTTAAATGATAGCTTGCCCTGACTCCTGCATGATATTTAACAATGTTCCTTCTTCCAAAAATGTAAATAAGCATGGTAATGTTGGCTCCAATGCTAATTTCATAGTAATTGATATGAATTTGGTTAGGTATAGTGACTGCCTTCCATAAGAGAAAACATGTATGTCTAGGTAGCTATCTGTGAAGTGAGACTGTAGTAGTCTATTGTGATTCGTAAGCAAGGGGGGACTGTTTTCAAGGTAAAAATCAGAGATTCTTAGCAAATGTGAGAAAATTCAGTGGGCAATATTCTGGAGCCTGGATTTGATCTCCATTGTGTCAAAGTACAGAAATAGTACTGCTGCTTGGCTCATTTTGAACTTTTTCCCATTTTACAGTAAGCTAAAATTACCCCCATGTACAGTAGACCACTTCAAAAATCTGCGAATCAGAGTTGAATTTACTGCAGCTAATCTGAGATTAATTTTAGTTGCGTGGGCTCCAGTACTTTTGAAAAGAAAACAAAATATACATCTTGAGGGACAATATGGATTAACAAGGGTTTTGGTTATTTTTTATAAAAGGACTGTATTGTTGAACACTGGACAAAGTAAGTATATCAAGGAAAGATGTACTGTAAGATTTCATGTCCATTGGCTCACTTAAATTCATTCTTAAAATTAAGATGTCTGTCCTTGGGCAATCTAACTGATGGGCAGTGACACAATGACATGAACTACGTTATTAGTAATAACAGAACTCTTTAAAGCTTGGCATCCTGGTATGTGTTCCTAAATAATATTGGTATCCAGTGCTATCTGGGGCAGGCAAAGGCAAGTACTTATGTTTGATAAATTGCACAACTTTAACTCATTTAAAGAAATCACTATTGTTTGATATATTTGTGGATATTTGTGCATGTAACTGTTTTTCACTTGGAAAAATATGCTTTTCACACTGCTGCTGCTTTTATTTCAAGTCAGTCAGCCTTTCTAAAAGGGCTATTGAGCTAGTTTAACTTTTTGTAGTAGCATTACCCTTGGGGCTCACGTAATATATTGTTATGTTAGTAGGCCTGAGATTATTCATATAGTGGTAGCAAGGGTTTGTCTGGTATATATGAGCTGGAAAAAGCACAAAAGGGTGCTAAGAATAACAATTTTATTGGCTAGTGGTCTTGATAGACAGTTTTCAGTATTTTCAGTTCTTGGATAAATTTGACACATTTTTCTCAGGACTGCTGACCACCCAGTTGTGGTCATCAGTGCCTGTACAGAAGCCAACACCTAGAAAGCAAATTTTCCCTACAGAACTGTCCATAAAATTGCACCCTTAAAGCATTAAGTATAAAGCAAATGGGGTTGTTGTAAGGGGGTCAAATATTTGTCAGCATTGGAGGACATGGTTAACGGACCATGCTTTGTCAGCGTCTATCCCCTTTAGGGTTTTGAATACTGGCTAAAACTTCATCTGTCTTCAAAGATCCTTTTTTAGGCAATGTCAAATTGACAAACCTAACAATGTAGCAAAATCAACTCAACTGAACCTCAAGGTATTACTGCTCAATGCCAGGAGCCTTAAACTACACTCCTTCCAAGCCCCCATCACCCTCGAGGCTATAGAGATCTATGCAGTTATTGAGACAAGGTTTAAAGAGGCAGTGCAAGGTTTCATTGCCTTCCACACTTTTAGACCAGTAGCTGCACAGACAGGAGCTAAATGTTGGTGTCTCAATATAGATCAGTAACAAACACACTACTTGGTTGGTTGAACAGGGTGACATGCTGGAGATTATCCACATGGAGATCACCATAGATAAAAATCTGTACCATATCTTAGCCAGTTACAGGTCACTCTCCATTTCCCAAGAAAAAGATAGAGCGTACATAGACCTACTGGAGACATTGACCGTATAGCCAAACACCCTACTCATGGGGGGGGGGGGGACTTAAATACCTCTATAGACTTGGAATCTTACACAGCCTCAAATCTGCAGGCATATATGTTCCTGGACTTCATAAAGACAACCACCCTTGACCAGTAGTGCATACACCTACTAGTGTCTTCAGCATACTGGACCTCATACTCTCAAATATGGAAAAATGCTGCAACCTCCCAGTGTCACTTCCTCACTGGTAAGGTCAGAGTGTGAAGTGGTCTCCTTCAAAATCAACTCAGTAACCCGGTAACAGTAACAATTGCAAGGCAAACTAGCTTTTGTTAATGGCAATAGTTTGTCATAATGTAGTGCCCCTCCTAATGAAGCAAACATAGAAGCCTGTGCAAAATTGTTCGGAGAAACTCTGTACATCATCTCAATGGCTGCTCAGAGGCTGCTGTATCTACCAGAAGTAAGCCCAAAACTAACTCCAAAAACCACCCTGGTGGCATCTCAAATTTTAAACTCTATGTACAACAAAAGAAAAACGTGGATAAAATTGGGAAGTTTTACTGTTTTAAATACAAGTACTGTCTCATCTTAACAGGCAATTTAAGGAGCTAATTAAGTCCAATAAAGACAGTTTCAAGGGTAAGATAGCCTCTCGGGCAAAACCCAGCTCTAAGGCCTTTAGCTATGTCAAAGATCTCAAAGACAGCATGCAACAGTGTTCTGAACTGGTGGCTAATGGTGCCACATTCCCTGAGCTGGGTTATAGTGAAGCTGTTGGCTGACAAATTCAGTTTCGACATTACCCCCCACTCACCTCCAGCCACCTCCCAGGAAATACCCTTAAACATATCTTCTCCAGATATTGAGCATGCCCTGGCTGTCCTCACTAAAGCCAAGAACATGGTCTCAGTGGGGCCTGTTGACATCCGGGCATGCCTTATGAATAGTTAGAAATATCATTTTTCAGGGTCAGCAGAGTTACTATTTCACCTACAGTCTCAAAACAGGTTTCCTCCCATGAAAATGGAGAACTACAACAGTCTTCGCCCTTCAATGAGGATGGACCATCAACCACTCCCAGACTATTGCAGACCCTGTTGTCTGTCTAATCATTTTCATGGCTTTGCATGTAAAATTAGACACATCTAGAAACTGGATTCACCCAAGCTTCATTTCATCAAAAGGAAGGTCATGTCTACTGAACCTAATGATGGTATTTGTAATACTCATCAAGGCAATGGGTGAGGGTAAATGGTCATTTTGCGTTATAAAAGTGATCTCTACTTGTTTCATTAGCAGTTACATAAATTATTAGGGTCTATTCATTTAACTACTGCCTATCTTAACATTGCTAAGGCATTTGATACAATACTTCACTTAGGCATTGTTAAACTTAATGAATTAGGCATAAACACTTGTATAGCGCACTGGATAGCCAGCAGGCTGACAGGTAGGACCCAGGAGGTTAGGATTGGTGAGACCAACTCTGCAAAAACAATGGTCTCCAGTAGAGTCTCAGGGCTCAGTACTGGGTCCACTCCTCTCTGGCATCTACTTCTCAGAAATCAAAGCCAATGAGCAAGGCCTCTGACTAAGTTTGCAGATTGCAAACTGGGAGCAGCTGTAGAGTCCTCCCAAGACACAAACACCCTATAGGAATGTCTAAGACAAATGACTGTTCTATGCCATGGCTTAAAACTCAATGCTGAAAAATGCATTATAGTTTCTTATGAGAAGTCTACCACCCCAATAAACTGAATCATTAACACAACATTCCTAAGAGTTGACTTACTAGTCAGGGATCTGGGATCATGTGTAGATAATAACCTAACCTTAGACCAACATTTGTTCCTAAGTAGTAAGAAAATTCTTTTACGTTGCTCAATTTATAAGTAAGAGAATGGCGTCTAGGTCAAGGGAAATCATCGTACCACTGTACTAGGCCCACATCAGACCCATTAGGGTATAATGCCCCCTTAGGGTATGTACTTACCAGACAAATGTAGCAACTGGAACATCTGCAAATGTTCCTTTAGATAAATATGAATACGGGGACACAATGTCCTATCTCAATACTGTCTCCTATGGTCTATTGAGAAGCAGTCAATGCTTTCCATACAAAACATTCTAGGACCTTGCTCTGATGAAACTTTGCACATCCGCAAAACAAACATCAGAATTACTAGAGACAAAGATCTAAATTTTGCTTGTGACATAAATAGGACATGGTGGGACAGATTTGTTTGTTGGAGAATTCCCATTCTATGGAATAGGCTCCTAATCCATGTGAAACACAAGCCCTTCCGTAAGTGTAACATGGACCACTGGATAGTTAATCACAAGTTCATCCTGGTCTGGCATCAGTCTCTCTGTTGGACTTTAAACAAACACCCACTACATAAATGTGTAAAACATTAAACTTGTGGGTCACATTTGGGTTAAATGGCTTGGTTAATAAAAGCCCTAGTGTTCGTTAGCCTGTCACTTTGCCTTACAAAAGTGTTCGCCAGTTACTTATTTCATTAGCATTTAAATGGGTAGGTACTGGTCATTAACTACTGCTTGGGGATTATTTCACCAATACTATCAATCAATTTAAAAACAAATGTCAACTTGTCTCCTGTATTCTAGATATGTCATGTGCATTTCACACAGTATCCCACAAAATCTTCCTACAATAGCTCTAATCTTTGGAAATATCCAATGAAATACTCTACTGGTTCTGCAACTATCTTTCAGATCACCAACAAGCTGTCAAGAGGCAAAACTATCTTTCCACTGTACTTAACTATGATTGTAGGAGTCCCACAAGGATCAGTACTAGGCCCACTTCTTTTCTCTGTCTTAACTAATAAACTTCACACCGCAATCAGCCTAGCAAACATCTTGCAATATGCAGATGACTCCACCGTCATCTGTTCTGCATCCACAATGCCACAACTTCAGGAAATAGACCAAAATCCTTTTCTGCCATTGAAAATTCCTATAGAACTATCATCTCATTCTAAACCCTAACAAAACCAAATTAATCCTTTCTTAATCACCATAAATCCCACAACCTCAGTCAACACTTCACAATTATCTCATCTAACAACAAACACACAGAACTAATCTCTGCAACAAAGTTCCTAGGTGTCACCCTTGATAAAATCTGAGATTCGAGGAACACATCACTTGCTATAAAAGGCCCACATAAAACTTGGTTCCCTATACAGAATAAAGAACCATCTTGCCAACACATCTAGACAGTCTATTGTCAGGACCCGCTTATTATCCGCTCTAATGTATACTTCTCCAATATTCACTGACCTCAAACAGACTTAAACTGGAAACATGCTATCATAGCCAAAATTGCAGCTGACCTATCTCCAAGAACCCATTGCTCAGACAACTGAAATGGCTTTAACTACCCAACTTCTTCTCATTCTACCCAGTGACACTAATTCACACAATGTTATATAAACCTGACAAATGTCTAGCCTTTCAAACCTTAGTGCAAACCCACACCAATAATAGACCCCTGAGATCCTCTAACAAATTCAAAGTCCCAAAATCCAACTACAGCTTCAGGGACTCTCTACATTCCAGTTGCATATCTAAAACTTGGAACTCTGTCCCAGAGAATATTCAGAACACTAGTAACCCCACCCAGTTCAAAAACCTGCTCAAGTCCCATCTAAATCAAAGCTGGTCATACTCCTGCACAACTCCAGGCTGAACAATATTTCTTTGTCTGTTCCTTCCCCCTGCAGTCTATTCACAGCCTTAGAATCCTGTGGTTACTTTCTCTCACTAATGCACTTTATCGCCAAATCCTGTAATGTACTCCTTCCTTGATTCCCCTCTTGAAGAAAATTTTATATGCTCATTATAATGCCATGGCAGTTTGTGCTCCACATCTTAAATACATCACCATGTACTGCTATAAACAACTTGTGTACCACAGTACCTGTGACACTTTTTTTGATCATGTAGATTTTTTCCTTTTTTTTTTTTTTACGTACTTTCCTATCTCATAATTTGTATATATGTGTGAAATGGTTTTGAAGTTTGAGAATTCTTATCTCAAAATTTGTACTTTTTTGTGTTACTGTAATTGTGAAGTTTTTACATGCGGAGTTTTTCTCCTCTGTACTCTAATAAAAATGGGTCACCTAGTCCAGTCAGATTCTCCTGTTAAACAAATGTCAAATAAAAAAAATATTTGTGACTAAGTCGTAATTAATTCTGTTTCTTTAAATAATATGCTGGGTACTATACATGCTGCTGAAAAAGGTCATCTTGGTTCTGGCAAAAATGTACTGAATTAAACGAAGGATTGGATGCTAGTATAATTGATGCTTGTTAATGCACCTTGCAGGACTTTCTCTTTTGTCTAGTAAGCTGAAGTGTGTTTTGTTTCAACTCTGCTGTAAAAATAGCTTGCTTACACTTACTTTATTGGCTGAATACTATAAAATCAAGATGTACTATTTCTCTTACAGTAAAACACAACTGTAGCTAAATATAGCAGATGTTTGATTTTACTCTGCATCCCAGCAGTGCAAGACATTTAAAACTTGGTTCAAAAAGCCTGG
The DNA here is from genome assembly GCF_019279795.1 of Protopterus annectens. Taxonomy (NCBI): domain Eukaryota; kingdom Metazoa; phylum Chordata; order Ceratodontiformes; family Protopteridae; genus Protopterus; species Protopterus annectens. Next base: position 716,871,309 of record NC_056750.1, read on the forward strand.
GTTGAGAAGCCCATTGATTTTTACCAGATTTCACATTATATTGGACATCGCCATTACATATAGTGAGTCCTTTGATCCTGTAAGCCTCTTTGTTTGAACAAGTCATCACTGCCGTGTTCAGGACGTATCTTGATCAGATCTCTCCAGAAAAATGATTTCACAAGCTATTTTGAGAGTCCCTTTATTATGCAGGTCTCATTAGGGCAGCAGGATAAACATGAATATTCTAGTGAAATAGTCCTTTCATCAGGCATCTTTCTTATTTTGCAGTGGCTCTTTTACCTTTTTTTAAGAAATAAATGCATATTGTAGTATATATCACTGGATATGATTTAATGGGCATTCACTGTCCTTAATGTTGTGAATTTCATTGCTTGTAACTGACTGATTTGGATGGTATTTGTTACATCGTGGTAATGAAGGAGACCACACGGTTTATTAAGTTGTAAGGCCTTTCTTTATTAAGAGCCTCCAGGTGCGCACCCATGCTTCTTCACACAACTTCTGCAAGTCCTCTAACCACCAGAAGCAACAAGTTACCAGAGAATACAGAACCAACAGTACATGCTGAATTCCCACAGCGCCCCTACAGTACAACAACCACATTACCAGCCCGAATACTACATTCCTCCCCTTTTAAGCTAAGACATACTGTCTTACATAAGCAAAACTAGGGAACAAGTTCCACAATGCATTTAATCACTTACTTGTAAATAACAAGCTAATTATTAACTGGTTACCATACCATCTACCATTTTTTTTTTAAGGCTGGTAAGCTATACATGCACTTTTGTCAACATTGATAGTCCTTCAAGTAACTAGGTTTAACCAGCACACGCTTAGAACGGCGCAGTGGTACCACCTTAGGTGACTCTGGTGTCACTTTTACCATTTCAGGTATCGGTGTGTCCTTCCCTGGAACGGTTGGATCTTCAGAAACCTCTCCTTCCACGTTCTGGCGGTCTCCCTCGATTTGCGATCCTCCTGCCACTGCGAGCCCTGGTTCCGAACTTAACTGTAGTTCCGAGGCCAGCAGTTCCATGGCATCCTTCTTCTGTTCGCTCCGTAGAATTTGGTCTACATGTCTCCTCACTACGAAATCTCCATTCAATCTCACCTGGTACGACAATGGACCAGTGCTCTTGACAATGAACCCTGGAATCCACTTAGGTCCATAACTGAAATTTCGCATCATCACTGCATCTCCTTCCAGAAAACTTCGCTCTCTCCGTCGTCTATCATGACATTCTTTTTGCCTCCACTGGGTCCCCTCCACTTTAGCTCGGACATTTGGATACACTAGATCCAGCGTGGATCTCCATCTACGTCCTTGCAACATCTCGGCAGGTGACAAACCCGTGGTAGACTGAGGTGTAATACGGTAGTTGAATAACACCCTTGATACTTTTGCTGCTATACTTCCTTCTCCAGACTTCTTCATCATTGCTTTAAAAGTCTGCACAGCCCTTTCAGCACAACCATTTGTAGCTGCATGGTAGGGTGCTGATGTGATGTGTACGATGCCATTTTTTTTTTAGAAAACCCTTGAACTCTTCACTCGTAAAACATGAAGCATTATCGGATACAATAGTCTCTGGTAGTCCTTGACTACTGAAACTCCTCCTCAAGCATTCAATGGTAACGAGAGAAGTGGGTGTCTTGACTTGATAGGCATCCATCCATTTCGAATGAGCATCCATGATTATCAAAAACATGGCCCCCATGAATGGTCCTGCATAGTCTATATGAAGTCTCTGCCAAGGCCTACTCTGCCACTCCCATGGATGTAGTGGCGCCGCCACCGGCAAGTTGCGATGTTGTTGACATGTTTTACACTCATTCACAACGACTTCAATCTCGTGGTCCAACTTTGGCCACCAAAAATAACTTCGAGCTAAGGCCTTCATTCGGGTAATGCCCACATGACCTTGATGCAACTGCTGTAAAAGTGCCCTTCTTCCTGGGGACGGAATTATCACTCTTGCCCCCCACAAGACGCATCCATCTTGCACACTCAGCTCTGTTTTTCTCACCTCAAGGTTGAAAAACTGGATCCGTTTGTTGGACTGGCCAGCCTTGCTGAACCCACTGAAACACTCTAACAAGCACCGGGTCTTTATGTGTCCAAACTCTCAGTTCTTTAGCAGACACCAATGTTATGTCTTCCATCATCAACACTCGGTCCTCCGCTTCCTCTTCTTGGATATGCCCTGGCATCGGCAACCTACTTGTGCATCTGCATTACTATGGTGTTTTCCAGGCTTATAAACAATCTCGTATTCATAAGCTCGCAACGTTACAGCCCATCTCTGAATGCGAGGAGAAACCATCTGCGGTACCGCTTTCATCTCGATGAATAATGACAACAAAGGCTTATGATCAGTGCAAATGGTAAACTTCCTCCCATAGAGGTATTTGTGAAATCGCTTGATACCAAACATCACAGCTAAACCCTCTTTATCTATCTGAGAATAGTTTGACTCTGCTTGTGTCAAAGTTCGTGACATGAACCCAATGGGTCTCTCTTGTCCATCTGGCATCCGGTGTGCCAACACAGCCCCTAATCCATAGGGTGAGGCATCACATGACAAAATTAAGTCTTTGTGACTATCGTAATGCACCAAAACCTCTGAAGATTGCATTAGTTCCTTTGACTGTTCAAATGCTCTGTCCTGTTCCTCTTTCCACGACCACTGAGCCTCCTTCCTTAACAACTTATGTAAAGGAGCTAACAGGGTTGACAGATTTGGCAGGAACCTGTTATAATAGTTGAGTAAGCCTAAATAGGCTTTCAGTTCTGTAACATTTGTGGGTACTGGTGCCTGTTGAATGGCTTCCACTTTATTTGGCAGGAGGTGTAGGCCTGATGCATCCACCTTGTAGCCCAGGAATTCTGCTTCCTTTGCCATGAAAGCACATTTACTCCGTTTCACCCTGCCCCCTAAAGCTCAGACCTTTACCAATCTGAAAAGCCAGTAGAGTCTCAGGGCTCAGTACTGGGTCCACTCCTCTCTGGCATCTACTAATCAGAAATCAAAGCCAATGAGCAAGGCCTCTGACTAAGTTGGCAGATTGCAAACTGGGAGCAGCTGTAGAGTCCTCCCAAGACATAAACACCCTATAGGAATGTCTAAGACAAATGACTGTTCTATGCCATGGCTTAAAACTCAATGCTGAGAAATGCATTATAGTACCTTATGAGAAGTCTACCACCCCAATAAACTGAATCATTAACACAACATTCCTAAGAGTTGACTTACTAGTCAGGGATCTGGGATCATGTGTTGATAATAACCTAACTTTAGACCAACATTTGTTCCTAAGTAGTAAGAAAATTCTTTTACGTTGCTCAATTTATAACTAAGAGAATGGCGTCTAGGTCAAGGGAAATCATCGTACCACTGTACTAGGCCCACATCAGACCCATTAGGGTATAATGCCCCCTTAGGGTATGTACTTACCAGACAAATGTAGCAACTGGAACATCTGCAAATGTTCCTTTAGATAAATATGAATACGGGGACACAATGTCCTATCTCAATACTGTCTCCTATGGTCTACTGAGAAGCAGTCGATGCTTTCCATACAAAACATCCTAGGACCCTGCTCTGATGAAACTTTGCACATCCACAAAACAAACATCAGAATTACTAGAGACTAAGATCTAAATTTTGCTTGTGACATAAATAGGACATGGTGGGACAGATTTGTTTGTTGGAGAATTCCCATTCTATGGAATAGGCTCCTAATCCATGTGAAACACAAACCCCTCCCTAAGTGTAACATGGACCACTAGATAGTTAATCACAAATTCATCCTGGTCTGGCATCAGTCTCTCTGTAGAACTTTAAACAAACACCCACTACATAAATGTGTAAAACATTAAACTTGTGGGTCACATTTGGGTTAAATGGCTTGGTTAATAAAAGCCCTAGTGTTCGTTAGCCTGTCACTTTGCCTTACAAAAGTGTTCGCCAGTTACTTATTTCATTAGCATTTAAATGGGTAGGTACTGGTCATTAACTACTGCTTTGGGATTATTTCACCAATACTATCAATCAATTTAAAACAAATGTCAACTTGTCTCCTGGCTCTAGATATGTCATGCATTTCACACAGTATCCCACAAAATCTTCCCACAATAGTCTTCCCATCTTTGAAATATCCAATGAAATACTCTACTGGTTCTGCAACTATCTTCAGATCACCAACAAGCTGCTGTCAAGAGGTGCAAAACCATCTTCCACTGTAATTAACTATGATTAGAGTCCTACGCCAAGAATCAGTACTAGGCCCACTTCTTTCTCTTCTGTCTTAACTAATAAACTTCACAATCAATCAGCCTAGCAAACATCTTAATATGCAGATGACTCCAATCGTCATCTGTTCTGCATCCACAATGCCACAACTTGTGAAATAGACCAAAATCCTTTTCTCTCTCAAGCATTGAAAATCTTTAGAACCATCATCTCATTTCTAAAACCTAACAAAACCAAATTAACTTTTCTCTTAATCAATGTTGTCCCACACAACCTCAGTCAACACTTCACAATTATCTCATCTTAACAACAAAAACACACAGAACCAATTTCGCAACAAAGTTCCTAGGTGTGTCACCCTTGATAAAAATCTGGAGATTCGAGATCATCACTTGCTATAAAAGGTCTACAAACTCTGGTCTCATACAGCATCAAAGAAACCATCTTGCCAACACATCTAGACAGTCTATTGTCAGGACCCGCTTATTATCCGCTCTAATGTATACTTCTCCAATATTCACTGACCTCAAACAGACTTAAAGTGGAAACGTGCTATCATAGCCAAAATTGCAGCTAACCCATTTCCAAGAACCCATTGCTCAGACAACTGAAATGGCTTTAACTACCCAACTTCTTCTCATTCTACCCAGTGACACTAATTCACACAATCTTATATAAACCTGACAAATGTCTAGCCTTTCAAACCTTAGTGCAAACCCACACCAATAATAGACCCCTGAGATCCCCTAACAAATTCAATTAAAAGTCCCAAAATCCAACTACAGCTTCAGGGACTCTCTACATTCCAGTAGCATATCTAAAACTTGGAACTCTGTCCCAGAGAATATTCAGAACACTAGTAACCCCACCCAGTTCAAAAACCTGCTCAAGTCCCATCTAAATCAAAGCTGGTCATACTCCTGCACGACTCCAGGCTGAACAATATTTCTTTGTCTGTTCCTTCCCCCTGCAGTCTATTCACAGCCTTAGAATCCTGTGGTTACTTTCTCTCACTAACGCACTTTATTGCCAAAACCTGTAACGTACTCCTTCCTTGATTCCCCTCTTAAAGAAAATTTTAGGTGCTCATTATAATGCCATGGCAGTTTGTGCTCCACATCTTAAATACATCACCATGTACTGCTATAAACAACTCGTGTACCACAGTACCTGTGACACTTTTTGATCATGTAGATTTTTTACTTTTTTTTTTTTTTTTACGTACTTTCCTATCTCATAATTTGTATATATCTGTGAAATGGTTTTGAAGTTTGAGAATTCTTATCTCAAAATTTGTACTTTTTTGTGTTACTGTAATTGTGAAGTTTTTACATGCGGAGTTTTTCTCCTCTGTACTCTAATAAAAATGGGTCACCTAGTCCAATCAGATTCTCCTGTTAAACAAATGTCAAATAAAAAGAATATTTGTGACCAAGTCGTAATTAATTCCGTTTCTTTAAATCATATGCTGGGTACTATACATGCTGCTGAAAAAGGTCATCTTGGTTCTGGCAAAAATGTACTGAATTAAACGAAGGATTGGATGCTAGTATAATTGATGCTTGTTAATGCACCTTGCAGGACTTTCTCTTTTGTCTAGTAAGCTGAAGTGTGTTTTGTTTTAACTGCTGTAAAAATAGCTTGCTTACACTTACTTTATTGGCTGAATACTATAAAATCAAGATGTACTATTTCTCTTACAGTAAAACACAACTGTAGCTAAATATAGCAGATGTTTGATTTTACTCTACATCCCAGCAGTGCAAGACATTTAAAACTTGGTTCAAAAAGCCTGGGTTGAGAAGCCCATTGATTTTTACCAGATTTCACATTATATTGGACATCGCCATTACATATAGTGAGTCCTTTGATCCTGTAAGCCTCTTTGTTTGAACAAGTCATCACTGCCGTGTTCAGGACGTATCTTGATCAGATCTCTCCAGAAAAATGATTTCACAAGCTATTTTGAGAGTCCCTTTATTATGCAGGTCTCATTAGGGCAGCAGGATAAACATGAATATTCTAGTGAAATTTAGTGGCTCTTTTACC